>NC_053419.1:485000-576000 GCF_016859285.1 Xiphias gladius
CATACTGTACATATACATACACTCATGTATCTAGGGGTCAGATATTATGGCCAGACTGCGCCCTGACCACCAATTTAGACACACCATGAAATTGAAATTTCATAACCAAAAGAGCCCATCTAATTCCCCCAAACAAATATCACACATACGGATAATGTAAACACAATTATACACACACTTGTGCTTACATACCCACCCACACACTCACATAAATAGACAAACACACAAACACACACAAGCACATGTAGCTGAGTTAAATCAAAATTTGTACAAAGGTAGCTGAATAGGCCAAAACAGTAAACACAGAAAAAGTTAAATGGATAATATAATGGTTAATATTAACAAAAATATATAAATAGATAAAGATAGATGTATTAGTGTAATGGGGGGGGGTTGTTCCCACCCCTTTAAGAATTTCAAGGTAAGTAGTTTTCTTTTAGATTTTAATCTTTTCTATCATCATGGTATTGTAAGATAGGTTTTGAATTCTGATATATTAAGCGATGTGCATATTTCCTGCTTCATTATGAATATTTTGCCAAACAGAATTACAATGTTACTGATATCTGGTTTGCTACTACTTAAGTGTGTAAATTGATAGTATAGCTTTTATTATATTTCAATATACATTTTTGGACTTGATCTCAAAATAACCACAGGACAATACCACATCAAATGCAAGATCAATTCCTCATCATCATTGCAAAACCTACACAAGTCAGTTTGTTCTAGGCCCCAAATAGATAAAATTTTTTGTTGGGAAAAATTTATATAGTACCAGTATTTGTCTTATACATGTGGTTAAATCTGAGGTTTAGTTATAGTAATATTAAATACATCTTTCCATGGAATTTTTTAGATTTAATTAAGTCACCACTTATACTGATTTTAAAAAGTATTCAGACTCCTTCACTTTTTCCACGTTCTTATTTTGCAGCCTTAGGCTAAAATTGTTTACATTTATTTTTTCCCCCAATCTACACTCAATACCCCATAATCACAAAGTGAAAACAGAATTCTAGAAATTTTTGATAATTTATTAAAAGGAAAAACTGAAATATCACATTGTAGTAAGTATTCAGACCGTTTGCTATTAGCCTGAAATTTAGCTCAGCTTTTTGAGATGTTTCTATTCCTTTATTCGAATCCAGCTGTGGTAAATTCAATTGATAGGACATGAACTATGAGGAACAAACCTGTCTATATAAAGTTTCACAGCTGACACTGCATTTCAGCGCAAAGAACCAGCCATGAGGTCGAAGTAACTGCCTGCAGAGTTCAGAGACAGGATTGTGTTGAGGCACAGGTCTGGGAAAGGCTACAAAAATTTCTGCTGCATTGAAGGTTCTCAAGAGCTCAGTGGCCTTCATAATTCTTCAGTGGAAGAGATTTGGAACAACCAAGACTCTTCCTAGAGCTGGCTGCCCAGCCAAACTGAGCAGTCGGGTGAGATAGGCCTTGGTAAGAGAGGTGACCAAGATCCAATGGCCACTCTGGCTGAGCTCCAAAGATACTGTGTGGAGATGGGAGAAACTTCCAGAAAGACAACCTTCACTTCAACACTCCAGCGATCTGGGTTTTACAGAAGTCACTCCTCAGTGAAATACACATGAAAGCTGCTTGGAGTTGGCAAGAAAAGCACCTAAAGGATGCTCAGACTGTGAGAAACAAGATTCTCTGGTCTGATTGAACTGTTTGGCCTAAATTCTAAGCGTCATGTCTGGAGAAAACCAGGCACCGCACATCACCTGCTCAATAACATCCCAATGGTGAAGCATGGGGGTTGGCATGGGGGCGTTTTTCAGCGTCAGGAACAGGGAGTCTGCTCAGGGTTGAGGGAAAGCTGAACAAAGCAAAGTACAGATATATCCATAAGGTGGAGCAAACACTGTGTTTCCTCTGCAGGTCTGGCCTTTAGGGAGAGAAATCAACTGTAAGTGTTTGAAGACACTGTCAGTGTCAGAGGACCGCAGCATCAGCCTTCAGCCTCGCCTGCAGTTTGACGGACGCTACATCGTCTGCAGCTCTGACCTTGGAGTTTATCAGTGGGACTTTGCCAGTTTTAAGATTCTCAGGTAAAATAGTATACATGACAAAATTATGATTATTTAGTAATTAAACCTTTTTCCGTAGCTGGTGTGCATTACTTAAGTTGTGAAATTAAAACAGCTCCTTCTTAAATTTATATTTATAAAATGAAGTTTATTTATGTAGCACGTTTCTAGAGCGGATACCCTAAAGTATTTTAAATAAGTAAAAAAATTAAATAAAAAATATTAAAACAGCATTAGGGCAAAAATACAGACACAGTACAAAAATGTGTCCACAGATTAGTCAGGTTCACTAGTTCCTGATATTTACTTTTGCTCAGGTTTTTTGCAGATTTATAGACTTCAGATTTGTGGAAACTACATTTGTCAACCAGCCAAAAACATTTATATATTTTTTCCTCAGATGTGGTGGCCCTTCGATTCTTACACTAGCTAACCGAAAGGGGTAGACATAATGTAGTCCTTCACCTCAGGGTTAAGTGACAGCAAAATCCACTTTTTAAGTCAGTAAATTATTTTAATTCTAGCTTATGAGTTCCATGGTAGTAGTAGTTACTTCACTTTTTCCTGAAAAAAAATTGAGTAATTCTGCACTCTAGACCAAAAAAAATACCCCCTAAAACATTGCTGTACTTCACATCCCTTTAGTAGAGCCCAACCGATATATTGGTATTGGTGTATACTGTATGTTGTCCGATATGAAAACTTTGTTTTTACGGAACTTATGCACAAAAAAGATGCTTGGGGTGATTTTAGAAATGGTGTCATCAAGTAGTTTGTCCAGCAGAGTGCGCTTTAAATCCATTGTTTACAATACTCTCAGCACTGTCTGCAGCACTTGTAGCAGAGTATGCATCACAGCTGAGCAGACGGGGGTGCACAGTCAAGCGGTGTCTTCACGATAACTTGCTAACTAGTTTGTAAAATACATTGCTATATGAATATATATTTAAAGAATATCGGCGGATATATTGATACTGGAATTTTTTACTCCCTAAAATTGGTATCAGCATCGGCCCCAAAAATCCAGTATCGGTGGGCTCTACCCTTTAGTACAAGGCAGTGTCACATTCACTGCAGTCTGGACAGAGACAGCGTGAGGAGTTCCACCTCATTCTTCCTGACAGCCAGCAACAGTGGAAATCTAGTGGAATACGCTCTGTCTCTAATGGTCATCCAGACTTCATAGAATCATAGTTACATACATGGTTCTTGTTTGGAGTTGGTATTTCAAAAGCTATTGAGTGTGTGACCAGTAGTATTTGACTCACAGGTAAGTGAGAGACTAATAAGCAAGTTATGACACTGCTGGTGTAGACAGTTGGGATGAATAAAATTGACAGATGACTCAGCTGAAACAGTAAGGTGGGGGACATTGGAGGAATGTACAGTCACGCTGTGAGTGGTGTGGGGCTATAAAGATGCTAAGTTACCCTTTGAAAGAAAATATTAGCAGACCTACAAGTAAGAGGCTGTGTTTAATCAGTATTAAGGTGCTTTGTATTATCATCAATCACACCTCCCCAACCACAGCCATATTATCACAGAACAAGATGCCTCATTTTTGTCCTGAAGAAACGCTCAGTGCATCATTGGAGTTCCCCCAGCAACCTTGGCCTATTGTAGCATAACTACAGGATGGTTCAGGACTCACCTGAGCCAGCCCTGACTATAATGGGGCGTCTGCCTCCCGAACCCAAAGTGGGAGCTGGTTCCATAGAAGAGCCTGATAGCTGAAGGCTCTGCTTCCCATTCTACTCTTGGAAACTCTAGGAACCACAAGTAAGCCTGAGAGCAGAATGTTCTATTGGGACATCAGGGTACTTTGAGGTCATTAATATTTATTATGATTTCAGCCTTATCACCCCAATGTACTCAAACATTACAACTCTCCATCGAATCTCAATGTTTTTCTGATGCATAACTCTATGTTAAATACAATAACTTTTTTCCACCGTTGCAATGTAAAACAATGTAAATGGTAACAAAAACATTACTAGCAAGTTTTCCTAATTTTATGTCACAGAATGCCTGGAATCATGGATATGGACAAGAGAACTTTGTTATGAAAATATGATCATATTGCTCTTAGCACTCCTAATCCAGCATGTTTTTTTAATTCCCAGGGTGATAAAAACGCAGGACCCAGCCAACCTGTCCCTGCTTAGCTTTGGTGAAGTGTTTGCGCTCCTTTTTGACAACCATTTCCTCTATGTGATGGACCTGAGGACAGAGGCAATCTCGGGCCGCTGGCCTCTGCCAGCCTACAGAAAATCCAAACGAGGATCCAGCTTCCTGGCCGGTGTGACCTCCTGGCTCAACGGCCTGGATGGGGGCAATGACTCTGGACTGGTTTTTGCCACCAGTATGCCGGACCATAGCATTCACTTAGTACTGTGGAAGGAGAATGGATAGAAGCAAGCAAGGACTTCAAACCCCAGACTGCGTGGACATAAGCAGCCCTCATCTGTGCTCTGGAATAAATTAAATTTAACAGCCAAGATAGATCATGCATGGACCAAAGCATTTTATTTTTATCTGTTTCTTCCTCAGAACACAGTCCTCCACTGGAGGAGGACTCCACAGATGGAAATGGAAGGAAAACTAAAAAAGATGATGAAATTGCTAGTAAATGTGCTACACTCAGTGCTAGATCAGCACATGCTCTTGATTTCTGCAGAAACCTTAAAAACCTCTTATTGGTCTTCTGATTTGGACAAAAACAGATAGAAAGAAAGAAAACAGAGTTCTTGAAGCCCAAAATGTGTCAGCAACAACTAAAAACATCATCAAAGGTTCCAAAATAAACACAACCATATAAATTCCCCCGTAATAGACTTTAACATAGAAGTGTAAATGTTTTTGGCAAATTTGGTCTTTGATCAGTTAAGCATTGTGCAGTGAGAAAATTTGTAGCCAAACTTTAAATTGTAGTCTAGTAATTGAGTGCCAACTTTGGCAAATGACCTTTCCTCAATCGGAAAGACTATGTCAAACGTGCTTCAGCTAGAACATGCCTAATGCCAAGCTGGTCACTGAGCTGATTTGCAGACACATTGGTTTCTGTGAAGAAAAGCAGGGCCGCCTTAAACACAGTTGCTGTAAATAATGAAGAAAATTGATGTAAGATTGTGACATCATGGGAGATATTCCTCAAGGTTTTCACAGACTATCCCAGAAGAAACCGTATACTGAATTGTATGTTAAAAAGTGGTTTGGTACATTGTTGTGTACCGTGTAAAACATTGTGAGGTTTCATGTAATTCTACTAAGGGTTGTCTGGTTTAGCTTGAGAAATGTGATGTGCCTTTTCAGTTCATTTGATGTTACAAACTAATTACTAATTCCTGTAACTCTGGCACATTGCAATAAGGTGATGACTGCATTGTAAATCTTACTTTTATGTTGAATTTTCCATATTTACTGTGCTCTAACAGTCTAAGATATCTGTAATTTTATAGCTATTTACCTGACTTGACTTGCTCAGTGAATTGCTTTATGAATCATTGACTGTGTTAAACATCAGGTTTATTTTTCTAAAGGCCTCAAGACATGGCACAGCAGATGAAGTGACTTGACAAGTAGGTGGTTCTCAGCAAAATTACTATTTAGACTTAAAGAAAATTTGAACAGATGGTTTTCCTGGCATAACAAAGGAAACTATGTGAAACCATGCTATTCTATGCATCAGTTTTAACATACTGTCACCATTTTGTTCTCTGCTTCTACAAAAATGAAATTTTAACCCAGAATTGATGTCTGCCTTTGCTTTGGCAGGCCACAGATCACAGTGGATCAAAATGTATTCATATGCACCAAACCTCATTTATGACATTAGTTTTTCTTGTATACATACAGTAACCTGTTTCTCAGATGGATAATTGTACCCAGCAGATGAACAAACAGTTCTTAGTTTAGATTATTTTCAAATCTAATTAAAACACCACCAAAATACTGTATTCTGTACTGTTGTCTGAACATTGCATCACATTCTATGCTCCTAGCAGCACTCAGTTAAAATTGAAATTGGTAATATGATTTGTATATAAAGTGATAAATTGAAATGGATCAGGAGGAATGTGGGACACATTTTTTTTGTTTAAGTCTCTTCATAGTAATAGCCATTGCTTTAAAGCACTGTAGAGTGTTAATATTTCAGAAAGTCTTCTACTAAACAGCTCTATGGTCACCTGGACCCATCTACAATCTGCTTCAATATTGCAGTCTTTAAAATAAATAAAAGTAGCAAATACATCTTGTTGTCATGACAGCATTTTAAAATGAGTCAACATTGTGTTCCTGATGCATGTTTCTTTTTAGCTATGCTAGCAGCAGCTTTAGTGATCGAAATATAGATCCAAATACCTGTAAAGCTATTGACATACCCAACAGTTTTAGTTGTACTTTGTGTACTAGTGCTAATAAGCAAATGTTTGCTTGCAACAGTATAGCCTCACAGAGCTGCAAGCATGGCTGTAGACGTGTGTACCAAATATAGCTGTCAAAATGTTATTTTGTCCAACATTACAATGGATAATGCTTCGTAGAAAAAAATTCAAAAAGGCAATCAGTTGTACAAAGGATCTTTCCCCTATAAACATCAAATGAATGCTATCACAGGTTTCCCCCTGTGGTAGTTAATGCATCACCATTACTTCTCTTCTTTCTCTTAAGGATGAGTTACATCTTCAGCTTTGTTTTCAAGGATTTCTTAGAGGTACAGAAGTATGGCATATTGGTTGCGTGGTTAATGCAATGTCTCTTCCATGTCATAGCATCATCCCTTGCACACTGTCTACAGAGTGTTGCTTCATCACAGCCATCACAGTTCCTTTACACCAGACTTGGTGAATGGCTTATGTATCTGTGAGCCATGTTAACCTCTGGTGTTTTTGGACTGTTCCATTTTATTTGACTGAACTTTTGGACTTACCTGAAGAAAAGATGAACTAGGAAATACAACAAAATTTAAAGGTATTTTCAATTTTCTTCAATCCTTGGAAACAAATGAATATGTCCCTTATACTTAACTTACTAACAAATGTAGCTAAAAAAAGAATATTTTCAATGCATTATAAGCACAAGATTTAGCTAGATTTTTTTTATATATAAGTATTAATATATTTTTTTTTTTATTGAATTATTATTAGTGATATGTTTATGTCTAAGCAGGGTTTAATATTCCTGTTTTTTTAATGTAGAATTTAAATCTGGAGCAACAGCAACAAAAACATCTCCACATAAAAATGCCAAATAGAATAAAAAATTTAAAAAAAGTGTGTCACAGTCCCACTCACTCTCTATGATTGACAAGTTATCTGTGGAAAGTATAGTACGGTGCAGACACACCTTAGCCTTAGCAAGAGATAGAGAAAAGGAGTAAATACAATTTCATCCTTAGCTGCTTCAACTGAGCCTCTCTAGTTGAGCTTGTACACCTCAGCTGTGTAACAGTCAGTGAACCCATTATTGAGCAAAAAATCTGAGACAGATGGGTTGAGGTAATGTAGCCTGGAGACTGGAGGAGGGTGATGGTTTAAAAAATACTGTAGAAGGACAGATCACCTGCTTTGCCATCCATATACACAGCTACTCTGGAGGATTTTAATGTTATATCTGAATTTATGACTATTGTGGGAGCAATCTTATGCCCAAGAATCGACATGGTATCCAAACAAGCATTTGCTATCTTTGTATGCAACCGCTATTGAAACTCTTCCGCTCCACTCCACCTCCAAGTAGCAACGTCCAGTCAAAGCCTCTTTACTCAGGACCATACACGCCATCAAGTCTACCTGGGGGATAAGAATAACACTGGTGTTCCATTGTCAAGGCTACTTTTCTGTTAATGCTTAGATAATAATAGGTTTGTATGTAACATGTTTGGATCCAGTGAGACATGAATATTGTAAGAAGTTGGCTCTGGTTTTTTGGCATTTATCACTAGGATGTCCTGTAATTTATCCCTGGCCTCTGACAGAGTTGCCATCACATTTTCAAAGTACTCAAGAAGACAGATTTTGGTGCCAGGTGACAGTGTTGACTGAGTTTTGACATTGAAGAGTAACTGAGTGGGAACTGGGTGTGATCCCATGGGCTCAAATTAGAGTCACTAAGATTCTTAGCTTGTAAAGTAATGTTCACAAATAATTCCAAAGTTTGTAGATGTAAATCAACCTTTGTAAACCTGTAATATAAATCTGCATGAGAAATTAAAGTTTTTACATATGTAGAAAAGATTTGTATTAGTAGAAAAGATTGAAGACCGTGCAAATGAAATCTGTGCACAAATGGTATGAGTGGTGATGGTGTTCTTCTGTGACCCAGTTGTATATTTGATGATGCTGTAGAAAATAATGGTAAACATTTAATGTGCTGTGTATGTATGCAAACCTACCTGGGTTGCGGGAAGCCCGTGCCATCCTCCATCTTGAAAATGTACTAAACCTTTCAGGACCTGCAGTGGAGATGAAGGTAACAGAACCATGTGCCCTCTGTTTGGACTCTGCTTTCTGATTGGATTGTCATTGTCCAATCAGATTCAGGTTTTGACCCTGTTTGTAAACACAGGGTCAGAATTTGTACTTTGTAACTTCAGTGTCACACACATCTTGGGAACTTTGAGCACTGAGTTTTTGTTGTTTATGTTCACAAAAGCACTTCTTTTTGTGAGACCTGCTCCAATGTCGCTGCTTTTCTCCACAACTCAGCAATCTCTTGGTCCAGTTTCTTCCAAAGCTTGTTACCTCTTCTCTCTTCAGTCTTTCTGCTGGGATCTGATCTTCTGCTTCTGCTGTGCTCTTTTTCTCAATAAGACGGACCATCTCAGTCAAGATTTTCTACCTGTCTGTCACTGTTTTATCAACTGTTTTATCAGACTCTGGTCTTCTTCAGCTCCTCCACTAAATTTACTAACATGGTGTTTTTTTCACTTGGACAGGCCTCTGTGTGAAGCACTGTTTGCACCAAGGTGTTTTCTTCTGATCCACTTCATCCCAGTAGCTTTTAATGCAGCTCATTCAGTAGGTGTGCCCACAGGGAATAGTTACTGGATACTTAAGCAGATCCAGACAGATTGAAAAGCTGAAAATTGTCCTGGTCCAGCTGAATATCTTGCTGTGCCATTCTACTTCTCGATAACAGCGAATATCTGAGCTTTGTTCACTTTCAAGAGTTGAAAGCTGTGCTCCGACGCAAACCAAAACCCAGTTTCTCTTGGTCACGACTAACTTTGTTGATGTGCAGTGCATAAGGCATTTCACAAGACATTACTTGCAGATAGGTATAAACTGGAAGATCTGTGAAAGGGGCAGGAACAGGAAACATATGGTCAGAGTGGGACTGACTTTGTTTGTGAGAAGGAAGGAGGAGGAGAGATCGAGCTGCGATTCATTCTTGGAAAGGAAGCGGTTTCAACAAGGCAGCAAATGTTTACAGACGCTGTTTACAATATAAAGTTCACAATCTGATAGCTAACTCTATTAGAGTTAATAAGAAATCCCTTTCTGCTCACTGTACACAGCTAAAACAAACTCTGCAAAGAAGAACGGCACCATTATTGGTCAATGTTTTGTTTCAGACCTGTTGTCATTCACTACAGATTGGTTTCTTGGTCTGGAGCAGCTCTGTGACATGACTTTGTTTAAGTCTCATCGCCTTTCACCCCAGTCGCACATGTTAGCCTGTTGGTCATGTTAGCCTGTTGGTTTTTTTAATCTTTTATTCGTTCTGTTTATCAGAGTAGGTCTGCATTTCCTCTGCTGCACATTTACACAGTAACACGCACACAGCTGGAAGCAGCCCACCATGCAAATTCACTACATAACAGTTCTTTAGGGATAAGGGCCAGACAAAAGTGCTCATGGGGCTGAATGGCCACATTGGAAGCTGGAGTGAAGACCAAGCTATCATAGAGAGGGGGGAGATGTGATAATCTTTTAAAAATGGGGATAACAGTGCATGTTTTCAGACAGTCTGTCCTGAAAGACATCCAAGTGTGTGTGAATGTTTGATGTCAGTTTCAGAAATGGTTAGATGCAGCCCTATGGAACACTGAATGAAAACAAATTAAACACAAAAATTAAGTCAAATACAACACACATTGTTATTTGTATTTGCGTTTAAGGATGAATTTACTGTCATAATTCAATTTTACAAAACTTATGTTATATGACCTTTTGTCTTTAATAACTGATGAATTGTTTTTCATTGTGACGTGGGACGTTTGTTACATGACATTCCCCATCTCTGTCTTCCAGTGTTTCCTGTCATCTCCCTACTGTTCGCTGTCCAATAATTCACTATTTGTTGAAGACCCGAGAAAATACAGAATTTCGCCAGCCTTAATATAAGTTACACTCCGACAGATGTGCTTGTTGGACAGCTGTATGCAAGATTTTAAATGCCCTAAATGAATGAGATGTTTTTCATTGTGAATTTTCAGTGCCACGTTAAATGTCCCATATATTAACACTTAGTTATATTTGTACTTTTTATTTGTGTCTAACAATTCTGTAATGGTGATACACACACACACACACACACACACACACACACACACACACACACACACACACACACACACACACACACACGCGCAGTGTGGTCAAACAGTCATGGCTGTCATGGCTGCCATCAGCTCTGCCTATGTTCCTGCCCCTAAAGCTGTGATTGGACAGTTGATGTTTGGCATCAATGATGCAGCTTCCTCTTAAAAAGAAAAAGCTCCCTCTCACATCCCCATGAAAGTTAATGATAGTGCTTTGCATTCAGTTTTGGCAGGTCTATGCCGCCCTCTGCTGGACAACATGGAAATTTAACATATCTCCCCTAACCTTTATTGTATAATAAAAAGAAGAGAGATGACAGGAAACAAGCGGAGACAGAGATGGGGAATGACATGCGACAAAGTCCCAGGGGCAGGGACATGCATCTTCATGTATGTACAGAAAGTATCATATTTATTCTCAGGCTGTGAGCAGTAGAGAAAGCAATCAGCGGAAACAGATTAGAGTGACAGAGAGGACTGTTCTTGCATATACACAATGGTAAAGTAATTTTGGGAACGGCTGTTTCCCCTTTTAATATTGACATATATTGTACACCTAAGGACCAGATATAAATGTAGACTAGTTGAACTGGTTCCGAAAAATCCAGTTCCATTGTACCATGCCCTGATCCAGGGTCACCAAAAAAAAAAAACCTGGGAAACAGGACATTAACACAATCTGGATGTGTGGCTGACTGCTGAGAAAACTATTTTACTGGCAGGGTGATGTTCCTACAAAACAATGTTGTAGGAAATTTGTTTTTAATTCTTTGTAAAAATATTTTTCGGATCCATCTATGGTATGGATACTAAAATTAAAATTAGATGATTCACTTACAAGGCAAAGCGGGCAACGGACCTGAAGACCCAGAACTCCAGGGGCCTGAAAGCTCCAGGCTTAGAGTGTTTCAACTGATCTGTGCAAATTTGATTGAAAATATGTTTGGCAATATACAGCACAGATCACCATATAAACTGACACGATATGGGCCTTAATGTTGGTGTTGCTTAATCACCTAGTCTCCATGGCTTGTCTTGAAGTAGGTTCCTGTGTCAAAATTATTATTTTTTTTAAATTCTCTGTTTACTGTATATGTTGCATATCCCTAAATTAATGTCTTGGATGAAATTACTATACAGTATTTCTGGGGCCAGGTAGCATTGTAGCATAGGAAAACTGTACACACTGCACAGAGTGGCAAGAATGGGAGCCAACAGGGGACCCACACCTCTCATTTAGTAGGTTAATTCAGCTACGCTCTCAGCTCACCCAGGCTGGATTTTGCAATTAGATGTTTTTCTCTGTTTGTCATCAAATATAGTATATCAGTTTTTAGGTTGTTTCATGCACAAGAACTTCTTTTTGCTTAGAAAATTAACAGCACCTGCAGTTTGCCCAGGGGTGGCGAGATTTTGACGGGCTGTTGCACAATCTTAATGTTCACAAAGAAAGGAGTACAGATGCACCACATAAGCAACATACAGTCAACGAGTTTCTGTACATAAATTTTATTCTCAATTCAGGGTCTGAAGCTGAAAAACACAGCAACATATTGCAATGCCATGGTAAGAAATAACTTAGCAAAAATAATCACAGACTGATTATCACAACCCAGTAGTTACCTTTTTCACAGTCACAACACTAGAAATTGTGTACACAAAACATGCAATGTCGCATAAAACACAATCAGTTATTCCTCTGTGGAACTGGTTAAAAACAGAAATATGTTCAGATCTGACATATACAGGTATCAAAACAATTGAAAGAAAGGAGTAAAGTAATAATGGTTGAAATACTTAATAAAAACAAACTGTAGTGGTATGATGTAATCATATAAAAACTGATGCTAAAATACACTACATTTGGATAAATGTATTTGGATAATCAGTTATAAAAAAAAAAAAAAGCACTGCCAGACAGCTGCTTGAGTCAAAATTTGTGAGATAAATCTTGGGTCAGTCTGCATCTAAACTAACAATGGCTGCATTTTGAAAAACTCACTGGCAAATACTGACATGATAGTGGGATGTTAATAAGTATTTGGAGAACAAATATAAAAACAAACATTTTTAAACTGATTAACTGCGGTTCACTTGAGTAACAGGCTAAACTTTAGTCCTGATGTTTTGATTAGTCACTCAAAGATCCATCAGCATTGGTTATAAAAAATTACATTAAGTATAACAACTTTATAGAGATAAGGTCATAAACACTATGATGGAAAACAATTATTTAACAATCCAAGCAAAATCATGGCAAAGTATTTGTTTGACATTTTGGAGAATGTTCCGCTTTGGCTCGTGATATACTTGCTTTTAATTAACCATTTGTGTGTGCATGATGGCTACTACCTATATTCCTACATACCTGTATAATGTTATCCAACAAGCAAGATGCCATTAGGCACTTGAACAGTATGTCAGATACTATGAAATGAAGTCAGGTCAGCAGTACACTGAACAAACAACAAAATGGCAGAAAGCTTTCATCAGTTGCCCCCTAGCAGATATACTTTTTAATACTTCAGGTTAGGTTTGGGTGATATGACAATAAAAAATTATAAAACAAATTATGTGATATAAATTTGTCAGCTGCCTAAAATTTTGCCCAACCATTGGTAGCTCTCCCTTTAAAATCTCTGGTAGTAATG
The DNA here is from genome assembly GCF_016859285.1 of Xiphias gladius. Taxonomy (NCBI): domain Eukaryota; kingdom Metazoa; phylum Chordata; class Actinopteri; order Istiophoriformes; family Xiphiidae; genus Xiphias; species Xiphias gladius. The sequence continues at coordinate 498,251 of NC_053419.1, forward strand.
GTTATTGTGGCCACAGTATTGCAAATGTTGCACATCACTAAGCAGGATTGCTATATGACAGTATTGGATTTTTGTATGAATAGTTGATTTGTCAGGTAACCAAAAACTGCGGTGTATTGCTGCCACCATGACAAAAAATATTAGATATTTTTTTTATTATAGATACTATAAAGGTTTCTTGTTTTGAGATTCCTTTTGAGTCATAACAAGATATAATGACACATTTTCTTAGTTATTCCCAAATTCTTGTTATATATCAAATTATTCTGTTTTAACAGAACATTTTTTTTTTGGGTATGACAACAGATCATTTTATCTTGTTATTTTACAAATTATCCACCCCTATTCCTTGTAAACGCACAGCAAAAGTTGATAAAAACACATGCCTATTAAAAGCTTTTTTGAAATTCAAATGAGAAGATCAACATCAGTTTCATGTTTGTACATCCAGGTCACCTTGGTTGGGTGTTTATCCAAGCTGGAGCACAACGCCCGGAAGCAGGAAGAAACTGCTAGTCTAGCTACATCAGAAGTGAATAAAGCCCTGGGCAGTGTAATGTCATGCAGCTACCATTTGAAATTTTTCAATTGTTCCACTATGATACCCACGTTTCGGTACCAATAGCAAAAGGATATTTTTTCTGATAGCTCACTTTCATAAATATAATCATACTTTTAATTTTTCAACACTTTATTTTTTATTTTTTCAAGAGTCCTAAACTTTCCAATGATCAAAGAATAAATCAGCAAGATTATAAATCTAAACAGACATTCAATGCCAGCTTCTGGTAATTATCAGTTTTTGATTCTAAGTGATACAGAAACATTTTAGTCGATACTGAGAGAATTGAGCTTTGATACCCAGCCCTCCTCACAGCATTTAGAGTTCCTGTCCTCATAGTGGGGTTGCCAGGTTTGAACAATAGTAACTCTGAGCATAATCAAAGTGACTCTTCGATGAAATGGTGACTAGCTTGAAGATCACATGTAAATGAAAAAGCTCTGAAGCTGCTAGAAGGCCCCACTGACAAAGGTAGGCAAGCTCTCTCCCCCTGCTTACAGTCTTTGTGCTGTAGCTAGACTAACACATCCTGGACCTACAGGGCAATCCGAAAGGATTTTGGATAGTGACATTGCTTTTTATTGTATTGGTTGAACTCGAGTATAATGGAATAATGAGCACTGACTATGAGATCAAAGCACTAACTATCTGCTTTTAAGATGTGTGAGGGTGTATATCATATCTGTAATAGGGGAACAGTATAGGATTTTTATACAGACTGTCCCAATTTTAATACAATTGAGTACATTGATCCTAAGTAACTAAGTAACCACTTTTTTATGGCATAACAATCATCCAACTGATCATGTGTTTCATTTGCTGAAGACCAGACTTCAAGCAAAAATCCCCCTAGGTTGTCTATTTACTTTCTGTCACCTAAAATTGGCGATTATGTTCAAAAAGCGCTACATATATTTATCATACACAGTTCAACTGATGATGCATACACATTAGAATTAAAATCGGAAGTCCCGAGTTTAACCTCATGGTCATGGTTAAATTTAGTTGTGGTAGAAAGCAAAACCAGTACGACAAAAAAATATCACTGTGTTAATACCTTCTGACTGCTAATGTCCAGTATAGATGAAATGAATACTGAATTTTACAGTATATCTGACCCTGGTCAAGATATTAAACAAAGATATGCTATTACCTGAACATTTTCAACATCTTTCTTTAATTCTGTTCCTTTACTGAACTTTTATCCTTCAAATAAATAATGTAAAATAAAGTTGAATACACTGTACATCAAAAGCAGAGTGACATGAAAGCAAAATATTTGGATCCACTCCGAATCAAAAATGTGATGCATCGATTAATATTTAATCACTGCAGAAAACCTTGTTCACCTGTACTGCAATAATAAAAGAATACTAAATACTAAAGACGAACAAAGGCTCAGTCATTTACAGGTGAAGTGTGGTAAGAGTGGACATTTTATGGTTTATTTATGAGGAATGACGTTTTATTTACCAGTGGTTAGAGGAAAATTACAGCTATATCTCTAGCATTACAATATGAAGAAATGTGTTTTTGCCTTTTATTAATGGACCATAAGAGTGTTTCTAAGTTATCATCCCATAGTAGATAAGCTTAAAACGGCATTAACACCACTATGGTCCCCTATTATTTAAGAGAGCCCTCATGACTGCATTCATCTACAAATGGACAAGTGGAGTAGTGGAGAATCAATCGATTAGTTGAGGAAATCCTGACTATTCGTCCACACAAATTTTGGTCAAGGACAATACATGAATGAGAACAAAGAATATTAAACATGTTAGATTTTTAACAACATGGTTACCTAAGTGATGATTTTGTTATTGTTTTTCAGTATTTTTTATCACCGTTGTGGTTGAAATCATAAATGACTAACAGTTACCATGATTTACAACAGGGAAAAATTAGAATTATGACATATATTACTAAATTTTTAACATTTCGTTTACAATTTAGAGTTTTACTAATTCTGGTTTATTATAACTTGGATCTTATTTTTATAGCTTTTACCATTGTTTCCATCAGTTATAACACCGTCCCTAAAGTAACAAAGATCTGCAAACATGGCATCAATAGATCTCTATTGCAAAATCTAATGGGGCAAGAAACCAGAAGTTTATTCAGATTATTTAAACCCCTTTATTTAGAGGTCAAACTGAAAGTGAGTGCACTTGAAATATGTCTGTACATAACTACAAGAAGTATAGTAGGTCTAAGGTGAAGCAAGATATGGATCTGTTAACTGCGATGGATGTTTACAATGCACTGTTTGGTAATAATTTTGCCTTTGTTTTATCTTTCTAATAAATTTTAATAATCTGGAGATTTTCGTCCAACATGTCCGACTGCTTGTGTTTCTGATCTGTCAGACATTTTTGTGATGTTGTCCTGAGTTGTGGTGGCAGCAGGCTTAACAAAGTAGCCCATAGATCTTTCTCCCAACCACACCCTTCAGGTCTGGATAGGCAATTTCAGGACAATCGCTCCAGCATATTCTGGGTCAGACCTTCCCCTGGTTGGATAAAAATCTTGACAGAAAGGCATTAAGGAGGCATTATAATACCGAACCACCTCAGCTGACTGCTTTCAATGTGAAAGAGCATGTAGCTCTATTTCAATCTCCTTCCTGATGTCTAACCCTCTCAAGGCCTGGGAATGCTTTAAATAAGCTAGTCCATACAAAATGTTATCGCGCCCTGTCTGAGGGAACAAGTGTTTATAAGTGTTCTAAATGGCCACGCTGGGGGGGGGGCTGGTTGTCCAAGATAAATTGTACAAATGGGTATAACATTAAACACTTTTCAACAATCTTCTTTTGCACCCATTTGTACATCCAAGAAAAAGGAGACATAAGTGATTGTGTAACTAGAGCTAGAGAGAGAAGCTCTTTATATTATCTACTTTCTAACCTCCACACACCTGGTTAATTACTGCTTAAAGTGCTTAAAAAATATTGGATTGTTGGTTTCGGAAAGCCTCTCAATTTCAACTTCGGAAAGGTGTGGAGGGAGGTGTGTCAGACTTTGTTCAACTATGTGACAATGATAAAGGTTCGAGTATACTCCATCGTTAGTGCTTGTTGGATGGCCAAACAGCTCTGAAAACCTCCTCTCCCACACCTTTCCAGTGTTGGAAATGGGAGGCTTTGTCCAACGATTTCTGTAACTTTCCAAAACCAACAATCTAACATTCACAGCCACTTGACACTGCGATTGACCAGCTGTGTGGCGGTAAGAACATCATCAGGGTTTGAACTTCCCTCTCTAGGTCTTTTCTTTTGTATTTGTTAAACAACTACTTCTGTCACTTTTCATTTGAACAACCGAGGTCAACGCTATAAATGTCTTCTCAGAGAAACTGTCTGAAAATGACAGATAATTAAACAATTATCGAGAGCCTTGACTTCAGGCTCACCACTGTCGCTTCACCACTGTCATAATACCCACATTACCACAGATGTGGTGCTAAACCACCTGTTGATCTTGCACTTCATCTTTCCTTCACTAGTGAACAAGACTCCAAGATATTTAACCTCCTTTCACTTGTTGTGTTTAAAAATCCCAGAAATTGCCTTGTAGAACAATATTATTACTGATAAGTGGATTGCCAAACCTATGAAAATACAATACAAGTTGTAATAAAGCAGAATTGTTTTAATTCAGCATAACATTGTACTTTTGAAGCAGGTTATTTAACAGTACCAATGCTGATGGAGTCTTCCCTTAGCCCAGTGTCCTTCAGTGTGAGATCAGGAGCCTAACAAAGTACTAGCCTAGCTTCCCACCAACAGTATCTGAGGAGCAGCTTCCCTCAGCAGGTGGTGAATCCAAGATAATCCATCGTACCATTTCCTATTGTTTTTCCAATTGTCAAAAATAAACTCTTTTACAAATAAATACAGTATTTACACACACATCACACATATGATTGTTGAAAGCTTGGTACTTCATTGTAAATTGCTTTAAATTCACTCGGCCAGCTGCCTTGGCATACTAGTATGGACAACGGCTGGCTGTTCTCTGCATAATTTATTATAGTTACCACCTTTTTCAGTACCATTTTCCTGGTGTTTGACAAATTTTGATTTGTTCAGTAGAAAACATTAATTTTAAATAACCTTGCTATGTACATCAGCAAACACCTTATACAGGAGGACTACCAACTGAGGTAGCAAGGGGTGAACAGGTGAACTGATTGAGGGCTGCGTCCTTATTTTACCAATTGAAAACCAGCTCTAAAAGAAAATCATTGCTCTATATTGTTTTTGTATGACTACAAATGATCTTCTTTTGGAACAAATTCAGTCCAGCTGTCGCAGTGCTGAAGGTGATAAGAGTCATCGTCTGTTCTTTTCGCTGCAATGCTGATCTTACATGGTAGTAATGAGGCCTTCAAACTGGTTCATGTTTTTCATGCTCACAAATGCACAGCTTTTCTGATTGATCCAAGATCACAATTTGGGATGTGTCTTGTTATTACTCCTCTCCCTCATATGATATTGAAATGCAGAAAAAATGAAATCTTTTACCCTATTTGACAACAAAACAAGTACGCATCGATGTTTTTCTTAGTTGCCTTGCAATAGTATTTTCATGGATTTAACCACTTGAACAAGAGGGGTGTCTTTTTCCACTTTTCTTATGGAAAACCTGAGCCCCAATTGAAGGTCATATAATACTAGTCTGCAAACCGAAGATCAACATCATTCAGCTAACACTGTCGCCCACATTTGTGCAATGATGCATCTTTTCACCCAAGCAGAAACCCAACATGGGCCAAAAAAACTATGTGCTTGCTCACGTTTATAGCAGCGTAACAAATGACAGTGAACAAGGAAGCTTAGAGAAAGAAACAAGGGGACAGCCTCACCAGTCTTCCACTGACTGGGTTTTTTCCAAAATTTACTTTACACTTAGTCATGGTGAAGAAGTAAGGAGGTGTATTGGCATATGGAGTCACACATCCAGTATCAAAGAGCTTCTTCAGATGCTTCTTGACTCTCCCATTACATTAGATACCAATCAACTGTAGTCTGTACTTCCCAAACAAATGGGTTTGGCACAATAATGTCCCCCCCAGGTAAGGTCTGCTCTCATTCAAATGACATGAGGTTTGCTGGTATCTGTTGAGAGAATAGAAGAGATATCTATAACAGCACAAATATTAGAAACAGGTAAAGATGCTAGATCTGTGAGTGAAAAAAAAAAAATACACCAAGCCACTCGCAGGTCTAATTTAGAGGCTGCTCTGCGTCTGCGTACAGCAGTTTTATTAGCATCCAACTTGGAGTCATGTATCTGGTGACATGGTTAATATTCCCTCTCTTTTAGCTCTGTTTTTGGTCTCCAGCAACTCCTGAGGGAAATATCTGGCTCTTAAGCTGCTAAATGCTCTACTACGTTCACCAGCTGGTCTTTGCTGCAGAGCAGGCAGTGAACAGTGGCGTTATCAGACTTTTTTCACTGTAAAAAGCTGCCTTCTGCTGCTGCCAAACCAGGCTGATGAGAGTGCTGAGACTGAAACAAAACAGCAAAGGTACAAACCGTAAAAACAAAACAATGAGCTTAAAAACACTAAAACATGGTGCAGAGCTGAAAGGAAATGCAGATTGGTTTGATAATTTTCTGTGGCTTTGTCACAATTACTAAGTCCTGACACATTATATATATTCATCAGACCCTTTGTTAATATAAAAATATTGATAAGTCTAGCTTTAAAACATACCCAAAAAGAAATGTAAAAAATATAAATTGTAATTTAGGAGAAGTATGGTTCCTAGGGCCAGATTTTAGAATGGTAATTTTTTTTTTTTTACAATACACTCTTGTATTCAATACTAATATATTTATATGTATGTCCACCCATATGCTGTCTAAACAATAATATCAATGCACTTTTGTCTTTATTTGTTCCATTCAGAAGTGTGATGTGCAGAGTGATTGAAAATGAAAGAACAGAAAAAAATTTGCCTGATCAAAGTTAAGGTTGGGAATGAAATTCTGTTTTGCATTAAATTAAAATTTAACTTTGATTTCATTGCACATATGTACCAGCACACTGAAATGCAGTTAAGCATCTCACCAAAATTACAAAGTGCAACGAGATATACAGTATTTAAGAACTAATGTGTCTGCTTTTAGATTTTGGGCTTTACACCAAAACAAATAAAATCTTGACCTGTGTGACACACTTCTTGTTGAGCTCATTATTCTGTTCTTTTTTTTGTACCAATACACCTTCGAGGCATGATGGCAATATTATGTTCTGTCTATTTGTCTGTATGATACACCCAGTATGTGCTATGAATGTCAATTGATGTGCGTTCAATGACAAGAAATTGTGCAATGTGGCTGCTGTGTGTATTGCATTTACAACAATCAGTCTCAACAGTGAAACCAGTTACTGGTTTTAATGTTGTGGCTGGCAAAATATCACATTAACCGTTTAGGAATTACAGCCATATTTATACATAGTCCCTCATTTGGAGAGGCTCAAAAGTAATTGGACAACTGAGTGACAATCAGTTTTCATCAGTTTCATGGCCAGGTGTGACCTGTCCAAAGAGGTGTCGATGCGAGTTAAGGAAGCCATCAGTAGGCTAAACTTTAGGATGGGCCAAATCAACAATTCGGTACATTCTTAAAAAGAATGAATGCACTAGTGAGCTCAACACCGTAAGGCCTGGGATGCACGGAAGACAACTAAAGTGGGTGATTGCAGAATTATTTCCTTTGTAAAGAAAAACCCTTTACAACATCTAGCCAGGTCAAGAACACTCGCGAGAAGGTAGTTGTATTATTGTCGAAGTCTACAATCAAGAGACGCCTCCATGAATGTGAATACAGAGTTTACCACAAGGTGCAAACCACTGATACGTCAAGAACAGAAAGATCAGATTAGACTTTGCAGAAAACATCTAAAAAGCCTGCCCAGTTCTGGAACAAGATTCTTTGGACAGATGAAATCAAGATTAACTTGTACCAGAATGATGGGGAGAGAAGAGTATGGAAAAGAAAAGGAACGGCTCATGATCCAAAGCCACCACATCATCTGTCAAACATGGTGGAGGCAGTGTTATGGCACTGGGAGGTATGGCTGCCAGTAAAATTCAGGTACTAATTCATTATTTGGCGGCAGCAAAAGGGAAATAGAATGGCCAAATTTACTGATCTTTGTTCTTAGAGCTTAGTAATGAATTTAAATAAAAGTCTAATTAATCCATTTATAATGGTACACAGTGGTGAAGCACAGAAACTCTGTTCATGTCTCCCTATTTCTTCTGATGATTCAACTAATTATGGTTACAACTTTGCTGGCCATATATTATACAGTATACTGTATATAACTATTTCTATTCATCTGTCTCTTTAGGAAAAAAGGTGTTTTTTTTCATCAGACCAAAACTGACCCATGATCCAAACAGATGAATGTGTGTGCTGAACATACCTGAGGTCTACTGCTCCTACAAGCCTCCTCCAGGTTTTTGTGCCAGATGATGGCTGAAAACCTGGATCCTGTCTGGAACTTGTAAACATTACCTTTGAAATGACAGAAATTACTCTGTGTGATTATCTGAATTGAAATTAAGGAAAAAGAAAACAACAGGAGCTCTGTTGCTGGTGTGAAGCTGACCTTTGTCTGGGTCATTGAGCTGGAAGATGTTGGGTCTGGCTGGGTCATCTGGCAGCACCGCCATCCATCCAGTCACACACACCTTCTTACAGGGGTTGGATTTATACTGTGGCATACACAGGATTACAGAGGGTTTACATTCAAAGCAAAGATGTGAAAACTAAACACAGTGAAGCTGTCATAATCACAATAAAACAGAGGTGTAATTTTTTTTTCTCCTCTTGTTTTCATTGCATTTTGGACTTTATTTACCAGGACAGGAACCTTAATTCATTATATACTTCTGTATGGGGTTATGGCATAGCAATGGAGCCTATGGACATAGATGCAGTAGTTAGGCTTTAACCTTTTTAAAAATGTTACTAGATATCGGAGCTAGCCAATATGGAGATATCACATGTAGTCAACAAGAACTGTGATTCTTGGGCTGCTTGTGCTTTTTTCATCAAGTTTCTGATGGAGAGTAATGACATGAGCAGTTTACGCTAGTAATTTCAAACCAGCTACGCTCATCATTATTATTAGAATTTAAGCAATCGGCGGCAAAAGGAATTACAGCTTGGGGAGTTTTGGAAAAATAAGGAGAGCTGGAGAGTTTAAAAAATCTGAGAGAAAAATCTGATTTGCCGACACAAAAATTCTACAGATACCTTTAACTAGGGATTACGCCAGACCGGAAACCAGAGCGGATCTGCTACCTGACGGTCAAGTACTTTGTTATGAATGACTGGAAAAAATCCTGTCTGCAGTGCATTATTTATGAGCATCATTTATATAGTGTTTTTTGTAAGTACTGAATATTGCCAAATGTCTATGATTAGGTTGTGGGTAATTCTTCTTCTTCTTCTGTAAGTGCTATGCGAAGGCAAATGGACTTGCTTGAAGTTCTTGAAGACGTTTCACCTTTCATCCGAAAGGCTTTTTCAGTTCTAACTGAGTAGTGGGAGACAGGTGGTGTCTCAGACAGCCTCCTCTGTTTAGTGACGGTTGTTCCAGATTGACAAAAATGGCTAATTTCACTCTTCTTTCAACCCATCGGTCTTCTCTGGCCAAAATGTGTACATCAGTGTCCTGAAAAGAGTGTCCTTTTTCCTTAAGTTGCAGGTGGATTGCTGAGTCCTGACCTGAGGAACTGGCTCTCCTGTGTTGTGCCATGTGCTTATGTAGCGGTTGTTTAACTAAACAACCGCCTCAAGGTGTTAGCACCCATCCACACCTTGCCCCATGTGAGCCTTACAACTCACATCATGACCAGAAAGTTTAACGACTCATGTGACCTCAACGACCCACTTTTGTTGCTGATCTCACCAGTGGATATTTACCTGGAACTCGCCACTGGTCAATTAGAACTGAAGAAGCCTTTCAGATGAGAGGCAAACATCTTCAAGAACTTCAAGCAAGTCCAGTTGCCTTTGCATAGCACTTACAGAATACCATGACCTGGATGACTGAGAATCTTCACAGACAATTCTTCTTCTTCTTCATTCAGGTCAGTTTCAAGTCAGTTTTATTTATATATTGCCAAAACATAACAGAGGTTATATCAGGGCACTTTTCATACAGAGCAGGTCTAGACTGTACTCTTTATAGTTATATTTACAGAGACCCAACATTCCCCCATGAGAAAGCACTTGGTGGCAGTGGCAAGGAAAAACTCCCTTTTAACAGGTAGAAACCTTGGACACAACCCGGCTCATGGTGGGTGGCTGTCTGCCTCGACCGGCTGGGTTGAAAGAGAGAGAGAGAGAGAGAGAGAGAGAGAGAGAGAGAGAGAGGGCGGAGGGAGGAAAGAGAACATAGCACAGTACAGGTACAACATAAAGATGTATAATAATAATGAGACTAATAATAAAACTAATAAATATAATAATAGAAATGATAATTTTTCATAATTTAAGCAGCGGGTGTTGAGCAAGATCATGTGGGCAGTAGGTGGTTTTAATGCTTTTTATTTTTTCCCATTGTTTTGGGCTTGCAGTCTGTTAGACCCCCCCACCCCCCAACCCCATATCAAACAGGAAATATGGTTTGAGTAACGGATCCATGAGTTTGTAGGTTTATCAGATGCCAAACCACTGCACAGAGGTTAAGAACACTAAACCAGGATTTTAGAACAATGGAAATCAATCAAGCTGTCATCTTATACGATACACAGTTAAAATCTTCTGTTCAAATTACAAAGCCTAAATAGTCTAGAGTTCTTTAAGCTTCAAACTAACATGTTTCCTCTCAGAAGCCCTCAGTGATTTTGCCCCATAGAATGTCAGTGTTGATCCAGTCAGAGTGATCCAAAATCTGGTCCATGATGACAACTGCAAGACAGCAAATAATGGATATGCCAAAAACATCTCACTCAATCTCATCAGATAATGCCTTTCCAATTTGAGGAACAAAGAAAAGCTTAAACCACATTGAAATCAAAGATGATCGTACCTTGGGTTTCCGTCCCTCCTTCAGCAGTGTTTTCCTTCGCAGGGGTCCTTCAATGGTCACACTACCGACCTCACTGCATCCATAGCAGGAGTTGGCAGCAGACGAGCTAAGGGTGTTGCAAATATCAGATTTACACATAAAACATTATGAGCAACTGAAACAGATTTATGCTCAGTATTCAGAGATCAGTGTGTATAATTCACTGTTTGACACAATATGGTGCACTTTGAGGACAGTGAGTGGTTCTACAGTATACAGGTTCTCATTTCAACCAAACTAATTTCACTGATTAGTATAGAAGAGGAACTGGTCTTTTAAGTGCGTGTTTATTAAAATCACACCCTATAATGATTAAATACTATTAAAAAGAAGTTACTGACACAGTGTTTTTCTGGGCAACTTGGGTGATGTATATTTTTCTTATCTGCGTGAGGTACTATAGAGTTTGGATGTAGAAAATGTATTTACTATGTTCAACAATATGTGTAGAAATATACTGAACAACAGAAAGAGAGACTAAATGTCTGTTGTCTGTAGCCTCAATCCACTAGAATTCAATACAGTCACAAGACTGTACACTCTGCTACTACTGTCTCTGTGATGATGTGATATTTGACTTCATGTCAGTCCATAAAGATTTTGAAATGGATACATTATAGTATGTTCACACCACAGTGTGTGACAGTAATAGTGAATCATGTTATAGAGACAGCATGGGAGAGACCAACACTGACATTATGCTTCCCAAAGTTAGCTTTTATATTATAGTTGGATGAATAAGACAGACACAAGATAATCATAAAGCACACTGCCACTTCAGTGACTGTCAGAGACTTTAGCAGGGAAGACATGATCTGACCTGATCAAAGTCACCTGTTGTCAGTACCCCCACTAACTGGGATTAACTGTCATTTAAAAAAAAGACATTTTGCTAATCTTTGACCTTAAGCCATGTTCATATTATAGCAGAAAAACAGCCCTTACCATCTTCACTGTTTTCTCTGTGATGTGTGTGTGTGTGTTTGTGTTTTTTCCTGGTGATCAATGTGTGATGATGTATGTGGTATGCTGTGTGGACCCACATTGCACAGAAAGTTCAAACTGACCCTGAACCTGCTTATCTTTGTTAGCACAGACATTGGCCAAGGCTATGACCAAAGATGGAAGATAAATTAATAATGGATCTATGCAAATACAAATCATCATCACATTAAGACATTTGCTGGGTGAAATATCAGCCTTCAGATTCAAATGCCAGGTTTAACCTTATTTGAGTCTCTGTAGTGAATATAGTGATCAGAACAGTTGATGGGGTAATGATAGGCTAAAAAACTTGCAAAATCGGTTGAAGTTACAGTTTGCTTCCAGTCTCTGTGCTAAGCTTGGCTAAACACATTGTGTAGCTACAGTGACTCTGTATTGCATGCAAAGGGTTGAAACTGAAATTGAATATCTTATTATAAAGTATATATTATAAAGTTCTGGGAAAGCCGATGTATAAGAAAAGCCAAAATGTCAGATTGTTCCCTTAAAAATCAAGCAGTCCTGTTTTTTTTCTTAAATGTACCCTGGCAAGCTTCAGACTGTAACTGTAATTAAAGGGTTCACCCGTATTGCAAAAAAATAACATGTATTCTAATTTCTCTCCTATTTTCTCAGCCATGTAGACAATTTATGTTTTATTTGTCCAATTTTTGATAAATCTGTGCCTAGGGTTGAGTGTTGACAATACAACACAACTTTTTTGGTATAGACTACACAGTACTGTAGCATTATGTATCAAAATATTTTTAATGCTGACAACTGGCATCAAAAGTCAGATCAATTTAGGCATCAGCACTGGAACTCTGGTATCCTATTGGCACAAGGATCTAAATATTTCAAACAGAACACAGCCCTGTAGGTGTATCAGACTTCTGCCTCAAAAACAATGGTTCACTGCTCACAGCAATTTTTTTTTACAGTTCTTTAAAAAAATCAACATCAACATCGCATTCCATCATCAGTGACCCTGTTAATCTAAACAATCTATAGAACACACTGCTAACAGCGTCCATTCATCGTCCAGCATCCTGAAGTACTTTCTCCTGAAGGAATAGCTCCAATTAAAGCCTTTTAACAGTGTGTTCTGTCAACAGTTTTGGTCAAATTATCTGCTGCAAACATCTGCTTTGGATTTTATTTGAGTTTTTTGGTAATTTGGTGAACTCTCTCTTTAGAGACTTAAAAGACTACTACAGGTATATTACATAATGCAGCCAATTTACCTGTTGCCATAAAAGTTTAATTTTTAAGTAAGTGGAATGTAAAGCCCAAAACCCAATTTAATTTATGAAAGCAAAGCTAAAAATGATACCTGACCTCCAGCAGCATGCAGTGAGGGGATGAGGTGAGATAATTAGAGTGGATCTAACTTCTATTCCCCAGTAATGATGAATTCATTCCTATTTAAAGTCCCAATTCACTGTACCTGTAAACATAGCTGCGGCTCCGGGGGGAGTTGCGAAGTGGGACCCTCCAGTTGGGGCCCAGTGTTGCGTACATGCGGCCCCTGTTTGTCACACAATGTCACAGTCAGTCTGAGAGGCTCATAGCATTGGTCTTGTGGTTAGGGGAAGTTTGTAAATCAGTGGCGTGCTGTCAGGACAAGCAAGGCAAGCAGTGCCTGACCAGTTAAATGTAAAAATAGACATCAATTAAAACGATACCTAAGTGGAAGTGATATCTCTCCTTATGTCTCAGAACAGTATTCTGTCCCATGAATGACCTCATATTGCCTGTTTGCATTCATCTTGTAATTTACTGTCCTCTTGTGGCTGCAGTAAGCAATTGTCTCTGGAAGCTAGGTTGACTACCAGCTGATGCATCTATCATTTCTGTAGTCAGTGAAAATTCTCAGTCATCCAGGTCATGGTATTCTGTAAGTGCTATGCAAAGTCAACTGGACTTGCTTGAAGTTCTTGAAGACGTTTTGCCTTTTGGTTGAGAGGCGAAACGTCTTCAAAAACTTTAGGCAAGTCCAGGTGACTTTGCATAGCACTTACAGAATATCGTTGCTGTCATTTTCGTGGGTGTGACCGTGTCCTGTTGACAAAGGCTGGGGCTTGTCAAGCAGAGGTGGAAGCAGCATTATTTGGACGCTTGCACATGCACATTGTGGATAATCCTGGGATCTTTGACGGGTGACTGGCTATAGGTAGCTACAGACAAGTGTGCTTGTCAAGCTGCCCTTGACTCAGCTTGCACCATTCTGATATCAATTATGACATGCACACATTATTGTACACATGCATAGATGTGTGTGGAAACTGTATGTGAGCATTCGAAAATTACTTAAACAGTCTATTCTTCCTAAGCGCTGCAGTAGCAAGTAAACCACTGTGATTTAAACTGTGATCTCAAATCGGTACACTGATCAGCTACAACATTTAAACTAGTTACTGGCTTTAATGTGGCTGAATGGTGTATATGCATATAGATATATAAATGAATGTAATTCCTAAACTGTAAATGCAATATTTTTGCTAAACCCAGTTGAATTAAAGCTACAATTTTGAAGTCTACACTTCACTCACATCTTGATGGCTTCGTCTCGGATCCTTTGTGGTGGTTTTCAGAGGCAAAATTACAAAAATTGTGTCATTATTCAAATACTTAACTGTGTGTGTATAAAAATTGGTGACTGGTTTCCTGGTTTTAATGTTGGTGCTGATAAATGCAAGTCGTCTGTCTACTAATCAACTTGGTCAACATGTGATGACAAGATTTAGGGTGTATCGTGGAGTAGCTTTTAATAAGTACTTTTACAAGAAAAGCTTTCACATATTTACCCAATTTACATATTGACAGTTAACCATGTAACATTATACCCAAGCCTTTTAATTCTGTTCTGCTCTGTAGTTATCATATTAATATCTTTTCCTCTCTGTTAATCAAGCTCTAAGGTTCTCTATGCAAAATCTGTGGTACATTTGAGAAGTTTGAGATAGCATATTGAGGCAAGAAAATACAGGATTCTGCATTGAGTGTGCCATTGTCAGTTAATGGTGAATATTTTAGGAAGATTACCATAAAAGTGATCTTTTAGATATTTCTGCACATTTGATAAATGTACTGTAAATTCAAAGGAATAATCCCAATACTTGTTCAGACTGTGCAGCTGGTTCTCTGGCTCTGCTTGCCCATTTGTAAAAGTCACCACACGTCACTGGTGTAAACCAAGGCCAATTCAAACTATTTACATTTACAATCATTGCCTGATTTTAATCTGCCACTCATAGATATGAATGAGATTTTTAAAAAATCTTCTTGCTGTGACAAACATGTAAATATAAAGTATGATTTATCTGATGTAGGATGTTAGCAACATTCAAATATATTGCCATCATATGCATAATGAATACAGTATGCTGCAGACTCAGATACAAATTGATGACACAGAGGTTCTAAGGCAAATTCAAATAATGTTTAAGAGACAAATCTGATGATTTTCTATACTTTGTTACTGTCAAAAAATCAGTGTGCAGACCCAAACCAACAATGAATGTATCCCACTAATAAGTATTGTGTGTGTATACAAAGCCTGATATATCTTATTCCTCTGTGCCACAGACCTCTATTGTTTGCCAACAACTATTAAAAATATCAATGAGCAACACTGTTGCACTGGGTGACATGTTCCTTCATTACCATGAACACACTACTATTGTTTACAATTATTTCTCTCAATCACACATTGGGCCCTTCTGCCAAAATTACTCAGTAGAGCACCAGAAGCAGATTACAAATAGTCTGCAACTACTGCATCACTTCATCCTGTTTGAGTAAAATTTGATTATAACTACAGTAGCCAGCCTTTTCAGGAAATTATAGCCTTTTTTTAAAAGCGAAATTATATATTTTTGACCAGTTTTTAAAGATTACATCCTCAGTAGGAAAGTCCAAACGTCTTGAGAGATGAACTAACAAATTGTTGGTGTTGGTCTTTTCATGGGATTTGATAACAAATAGAAAAATATAGTATAGCACCAGCCTCTTTAATAAACAGAACCTTATTGTATTGGTTCATAATCACTTTATTTATTTATTTGAAATTTATTGAATTTACTGGAACAAAAGTATGAGGGAGCAGTTTTTCCTGTCCTCAACTTGTCTTTCGTTAAATTTCCTTAAATTAATTACTTTAATGCTGTCGGCATACTAAATTTTTCATTCAAAGTTTTTAAAACCCTTAAAGATTAATTAAGGGTTATATGTGATGGGTGGCTCTCACCTCTCCATTCCAGGTGACAGTTCCTCCCCAAAAGAGCTTTCACTGCTGCCTATTAGAAAAAAATAACAAGACTAGGTCAAAACCTAGTATATGGCTGGACCCCCCTTTATCTGTTTGCTTCTCCTACTCTCTGTGTTCACATATACGGTAATTTACAGCTGAATTCCAAATAAAGCTGTTCTCATTTAAATGTTTTTCTGTTTCTGTTATCAGACATTGGAACAAGTACGAAATGGTGACTGAAACACGGCCCATTAAGACGACATGTTAACCAGCAGTCACTTCCAAGTCATTTCCAAGCTGCTGCTCTGCACTGCTAAGATCCTGACTTTATAACCACGATGCCGTCTGAATGAATCACCATACATATAAGTTATAGACAACAGCTGTGCTGGGATTTCAGCTATATTTACTTAGAAGTTCTCTCATGTCCTTGTCAGCTGCCGTGTGGTCAACTGAATCAGACAAATAGAGATGTGTGCCTGTGGAGGGAAAAACCTGACCTTGTGCTCGTG
Source organism: Xiphias gladius (assembly GCF_016859285.1). Taxonomy (NCBI): domain Eukaryota; kingdom Metazoa; phylum Chordata; class Actinopteri; order Istiophoriformes; family Xiphiidae; genus Xiphias; species Xiphias gladius. The sequence goes on from NC_053419.1 coordinate 514,665, forward strand.
GGGCAGTACTTGCGACTCTCTTTTACGGAAAGTGGCTAGAAAGGGTTGTCCAAAAAGTCGCTAGATTTGTTGCTAGGTGCTTTTGTGAAGAAAAGTAGCTAAAAGGGTGTGAAAAGTTGGTAAATCTAGTGACAAAGGTGCTAAGTTGGCAACACTGCCTGTTAATGCCCCCCTGATGACTCAATAGAAACAACCAGTGGTGTAACTTCAGTACTAAGTCACATGGCATTCAACTGACCAATGGTGTAACTTTATCACTGAGTAAGTCAGTCAGTCACGGATATTCTCGTTTCTAGGGCTGGCCTCGCTGTTGCGGTCCAGCCAAAAATAACAAAGGAGGGTTTATTCTTTGGTCTCAAGTATATGAGAAAAGCTAATTAGGCTACTCGGGTATCAGAAAAAAACTGGTTAATGGATCAGCAGTTTAATCGTATTTGTCATGAACAGAATGTTACTACATGTTATGGTCTTCAACAGATAAATGATTGTACCATGAAGTATATATATACCTAATGACAGGCCATTGGACACAGATGTACTGTGGGGATCATTTCTGACAGGACTCTGAGACTCTAAGAAGCTGTCATCCAGCAGGTGTCTTGCCTTCTCAATGGGAAAGGTGGCACTCCTGCTCTCTGACATGCCATACTGACACATCATACTGTGGACAAAGATCAACCAAAACGAAAACATACAGATGCTGGTTATAGATATGATGCATTTCACACTTTTTCAATAAAGCTCAGATAAATGTAATGATAATTTCATGCCTGATAGCTGAGAACATACTGCAAAAATTTTACAAAGACACAGTGGTGCCCATTATGGCAAGCAAAAAAAGTGCTCAGACAGGTTTTTAACCTTTGATGAACTCTTTATGCTCACAACTATTCAGCACATTAGGAGTGATAGCTACAGGAAATGTAGGAGTAAGGTGAATGGAACTTCAATCTCTGAAAATTTGGAATTTAACTTAGTACATTTACACAAGTACTACACTATAGTAAAATTTTGAAGTATGATCACTTTACTTATCTGTCACTCAAGCAGAGTTTGTACACATCCTCACAGTCCTGAAATGTAGTCTAATCAGGCAACATGTGTGAAAACTACTACTGTATCTGTGTGAACTACGGGTGTGCATGGACTTCGACATTATTCTTATTGTTATTTTTCTTGTTATTCTTATAATGGGCTAACTTGCTGCTAACTTGTCCCGTGTCGTTTGCATGGCTTGGATATATATGGTGTATTTACTAGTATGTCATTAACACTGTCGTATGAACTTCTGTCGTTGTGTTTAACAACTCTTCGTGCCTTGCTTACATGTTTGGTGTATGATATTACCATAATACTAACTTGTAATTGCATCTTTAAACATTTTATCAAGATCAACATTATGATTATCTTATCTTATTTTTTGTCTTGTTGCTTACATGTCTGCATGTCTCAAAAAATTTGTATAATCAGTATTGCTTAGCTATGTTTTATTGCTTAATATTGCTTGCATAGCTACATGTGCCGAATTATCAGTGTCTTGATAATGCTTATTTTGTTGCCATTGCTGTCTTTATGACATCTTGTTGTCTTCTGTCCATAATTTCAAACTTCATCACTTCATTGGTGTCAGAACACCTCACCAAAGGACTGCAGCTTGCTAACACTGGCACATTTACAGAAATGTTGTTTCATAAGCGTTCTCTTTGAAATGAAAGATTTTACACAATGTATGCTCGTTTTATAGAATAGTATGCATTATTCGTGATGAAACCATGAAACAGTAAAATAACTAGAACCACACTGCTACAGTGTGGTTCTAGTTACTTTACTTCACCTGAGTCAGTGAGCTCTTGGTGGTGAAGGTGTGCATACTTGTAAAATTTAGAAATGTTGAGTAGGTATAGCAAACAAACACATACACACGCAGCTTCAGGTATTTTCTCTGCTTTTCTTTGTTCTGTATCACTAATTAATTGATACTAAGCCTGAAATTTAAATATGGAATGTCAACACATAAACGATATTTTTTTTAACAACTACAAACATTGGGAGTTGATTAGGAACCCAAAAGTTTACTAGTTTTGTTGTAGTTTCCATGACTGCCACTACAAGAGCAATATCTTACTGAACACTTTTAAAATTAGAGTTTGCAGGTTGGGCTTTTACGTAGTTTTAGATAGATTTTATTTGTTGTATGAATCAAAGCATGAATCTACCTTTGGGAAAGGCCTTGTTGTACTCACTTGTTTCCCAGACTATGGCTCTTCCTGTGGTGGGAGGGAGGAGGGGTGGGGATATGAACCCCCACAGAGGCATCAGGGCAGGTAGGCCGTCGGTTATACCTCAGAGAGGCAGATACCTCAGACAGACCTGAAAGTAAATAGTAAATACATCATTACTGCTACCTGCTACAATGCTGCTATTCCCTTTTAGCTTCTATTTGTAATTACAACAGAGATTTCCTATTATTGATCATGAAGTGGATTAAAAAAAATATAGAAGAATCTCTAGATATGGACAAGGTGGCAAGTAAAGGTTTCTCTTTGGTGTCAAGTCTGTAATTGTTAGAGGGAGAGATAGAATCAGTGTTAACATTTGTGTTGGTGTTCTAATACTGCTGACCTAAATCTTAGGACACTTTTTTCACCAGGCCCTCACCCTCAGGAACAGCATTTAAATGTTTTAAAGAACCTGTGTGCAAGATTTTGTGGCATCTACTGATGAGGTTGCAGACTGCAACCAACTAAATACCATTCCTCTCACCCTTCGCTTTCCAAGCGTGTAGGAGAACATATGGTGGCCATCAGGTAAAGTAAAAATGCAGAAGGCCCTCTCTAGAGCCAGTGTTTGGTTTTGTCCATTTTGGGCTACTGTAGAAACAAGGTGGTGCAACATGGCAGGCTCCGCGGAAGAGGAGGCTAATGAAAACACAACGATTCTTAGTTTCAGGTGATTATACACTAACGAAAACATCATTCTGAATATTATATTCCATTTCTGACAAAAGATCCCCCTAAATCCTACACAATGGTCCTTTAATATATGTGCTAAGAGAGTATATCAGACAATTAGGTTGTAATTTCCACTGTGGATGGGGGGGCAGAGGGCATTCCACTTTCCAAAATCCTATTTATGTCCCTTTTCTCTGAACAGTGTGTTCTTACTGTCCAAACACCAGAGTCCAGATGAGAGAAGAGCGGAATTGATAAATATGCTGCTAATATCATTTGACTGCTTTCAATTATTACCATGCACAATAAACACCAAGAGTGGAGCAGCGAGTTCTTAACAGAGTTTTTTTTGCCCTGTATTTTCTATCTCAGGCGACAAATGGGCAGTCCTACTGTTCCAACTACAAGAACTAACTAGTGTCTTAAACATAGCTTTTTTAATGGATAATAAAGTCCATTTAAATATAAAAGTTGAGGCATTAGGCCTCTAAATGATCTTACCTCACAAACGAAATATTCAAATGAAATGTAGAGTCCTCTTTTAACTCAGTATTTCATGCATTAACTGTTATACGTGGATTGTTAACCTATTAACAACCCTTATAAAATAAACATCAGTTTCATGAAAATAAAGTCACAACACCTACCAAACTGCTGAAGGTTTTTGGGCCACAACATTAAAACCAGTTACTGGTTTTAATGTTGTGGCTGTTGTGGCTGATTGGTGTAGCCTGTCTAAGTTTGTTATAAAACTTGTATTATGGATAGATTTGTTATTGGCTAAGTTAAATGAATGAAATAAATTAATTATGAATTAAACGTATAAGTAAAGGAAATAACTAAATAAATATGGTAAATTATAATTAAACATAACTTTACTTTGGAAAATATGCTATGTGAGAGCAAAATTAACTAAAACAATTTTGGTCAGAAAACTCAGCTTTAACACATGGTCCCTCTACAAGACAGGGCTACAATACTATGGAATAATACAGGATCCACATTGTTGACACTGTCCTTTCGTGCTGCAAATTCCCAAACAAATTTGGAAGTAATTGCCACCTGGGGAGGGAAACCTGGGGATTTTTGTGACCCCTAGGGATCTGGGTCCTCTGTGAAAATTCCCTGCTTTGCTTTGTTGGTAATTATAGCCTTTTGTTAGTGTTTGAGATTCCTTGTGATGGGGAAAATACAGTAAGTTTGAACTCAGCTCTTCTTTTAAAATGCTTTCAATCAAATCCACTAGATGAAGCCAGTGAAGCAAAGACTGAGTCTCTGCATGAAAACCATTATTAGATCAGGAACCAATGCCTTCATCTGATGTAGTGACTCTATTTACATGTGCTTTTTTCAGCCATTTGTGTAATAGGTCTGCCCATATAATCCTATCATTAGTCTGACTACAGCTCTGCCCTCTGGCAGGACTGTGTTAGAATGCTGAATTGATGAAGTTTTACCATTATATGCTGCATTATGTGCCTGTGGAATCTCTGAGTCACTCTGTTCCCTCCCACCGGAGACCCAATGGGGCCATTCATTCAGCTGTATGTGACCAGTTCAGCACCAGCGTGATTGTACCTGTTCTGAAACACTGATATACTGTTTCCACAGATGATGTACTTCGGAATTTGTTCAAATTAGAAATATTATTACCAACAAGATATTTGCAATTCTATAATCATGAATAATAACATTCGTAAAGTAAGAATTGAAGTAATTTATGTAATGCGTAAGGATAATGTGCTCCCTATGGGACAGAGACTGCTTTAATGTGCCTTAATTACTTTACTATTAGCTCGTAAAATCATATGCTGGTCTGGGGAACTGCAGCTTGCTGTATGGAGAAAACTGCAGGAAAACTCACTAAAACTATAGAAAAGTTATTCTTCCTTTACACATAGTAATTAATTCACCAAGACCATTTAGCTAACAATTTTAGTTAATATTTTAATCTCTGGACAAATATTAATGAATCAAAACATTTAACACTGATTTTTTTGGGGAGTGAGAGTAACACTTCTTGGGATTTTTTTACCAATGAGACCATTAGGTCAAGAGGTAAAAACCTCATTCGGTGGTAACAGTGCAGAATTCTTCAAACTTTAAAAAAAGTTGAGCTAAAAGCTGTGTAACGAATAAGACACCATGTGGAAAATTATATAACTTTCCCAGTCCAGTTTAATTTACAGAGTAGAAAGGGGTTACAGAAATTCCATTTTGAATCCAGTTAACAGTTAGCAGATTACCTGGATTTGCTAAATTCCAAGGCTAATGCATCTGTTATTGAATATTTTTTACCTATACAGTACTAGTGGCATGGCTGTATGGATGGCAATGTTTGTCAGTTTGACCACCACTTTGGTCCAAACTGAATTACTATAACTATTAATAACTATTGGATTGATTAAGATGGAATTTGATACAGATGTCCATGGTACCCAGAGGATGAATCCCAATGACTTTGGTGAACCCCTGACTTCTCCTGTAGCGCCACCCTAAGGACAGGACATTTGTGGTTTTGAGTGAAATGTCTCAGTAACTGTTGGGTGGATTGCCATGAAGTTTGGTATTCACATCCATGTTCCCCTCAAGATGAACTGTAATAACTTTGGTGATCCTCTGACTTTTCATCTAGCGTCAGTATAGGATCAAAATTTCAATTTGTCCAATGCTTCGATTGACAACTAAATAACTGAAAAATTACAGCTATTTAAGCAAATGTTATTTAGCAAATGTGAACATGCTAAAATAGCAAGCATTTAGCTCAAAGCACCACTGTGCCTGAGCACAGCCTCACAGAGCTTCTAGCATGGCTGTAGACTCTTAGCCTTATTTTATAACTTATTTTTACTCTTGTTCTAATGTTGTTTATTAGATTCCAGTTTGTTTGCATTGCATTTTACTATATTGTTACGATATGTGACAAATAAAACCTATGAATACTGAATTTTGAAAGAAGCATCTTTCCAACAATGCTGTACAGTCACAAGTAGACTGTGCATTTTTGCGGGACAACCGGAGTGATGACTCATCTCTGGTAAAACAGTCTAGCTAATTGTGTCATGTTAATTTCAGATGTCAGAACCTTTTATGCATATCATTATTATTATTTAATGAAGTTCTGAATCAAGGACCTCCAGTATATTGATCAAGTAGGCTGTGAAAACTAAGATATGCAAAGTAAGTAGGCTACAGCTGTTATGCTAATGTTTCAGATACTTAAAATCAGTATTTCAATTTTTAGTGTACATTTCTTATTAGCCACAAGTTGAGAACATTAATTAGGCTGCCAGTTTTTCTACCTTCAAGCCAACTAAAGTGATTACAGGGCTGTATTGAATCTTTCAGTTTTAGTTATTGATAACCTTCTATTGCAAATGTTAAAGCTAATAGTAATTAGATGCAATAAGAGATGTGAAAGGATTCAGATTCAATAAGTGGATTTGATATGATACCATCAAACTCCAACCATACAGACATGTGAAATTCTAAGAGTGTAGACGAGAGTAACAACTGCAGATGCTTCATATACAGTAAGGGATCAGGGAATAGTTTGAATCATATGCTATGACCTTCTCAGTCACTACATCTTAACCCAACTCAACAATTATGGAAGAATTTGAAGTGAAGTCTTTGCCAGGGTTCTCCACCAGAATCATCATCAAAACACCACATATTGGAATATTCTTTGAAAAAATGTTTTCATCCCTCTTGTAGAGTTCCGCACACATGGAAAATCTATGACAAGAAGCACTGAAACTGTTGTAGAGGATCCGCAACACCTTACTTACAGATGGTTTTCACTTTATTTTATTTTAGGTGACTATTAATTTGTTAGTTTTTGCTTAAGGCTGAAATGCACACATAGAAGAACTGGCAGGTTCAAAACAGCAGGGAAAAACAGTAGAGGCGTGATCTCACAACAGGAACTGGACATGTCCAAAAAAAAGTTATATTCCAGGAGATTGATGTTAGTTCTTACCTCATTAGTAAGGACGTGTGTGCTTACTCACTTACTTGAACTGCTGCTAACACATTACAAAACAGCTTGGATGAATAGCCAGATTGTGGTCTGAAATTTCAGTCATGACGAGCTCAATCACAAGCTTCCCAAAACAGATGATTTAAGATTGATGGTCACAGCTTAAAGGGGCAATGTGTAAGTATTGTCCAACTGCTGAAAACTCCCGTTTGAATAAATCTAACCTCAGCATAGGGCAGATGTTGACATGTTGCCATACATGCATGGATTGGGGATTAATGTTTTCCACAAAGGTTTACCTTGCAATCTGATTATGTAACTGGTACGTTGTTTTATTTGGTTATTGTTAGACTTACAACAACATTACAACTTACATTTCACACGCAGTCTGCCGAGTCAGAGAGACAGGGAAGATGTAGTGGTGGCAGGAGGCGCAATAACTTCCCCGCCCGATGGTGGACAACGACCCACCCTACTATGCCTCTGATTGGCTTGTTTGGTTAGGTTTAGGCTTGAGGAGTGGTGAGGTGATTAGGGTTAGAAGAAAATTTCAGGGTCAGAGCCAATCAGGTGGAGGGTAGAGGTTGGTCTTCGCCCCCCTCAGGTGGGAAAAAAAATAATGCTGGCAGGAGTAGAGGACAAGCCATGAGAGGTTCAGGAACGTGAGGGAGAGGGAGAGCATTCAGAGCAGCAGCATCAATAGCTGAGCTTTAGGAAAGAATGGAGGGAAGTCGCTGAGAGAGGAAGGCTGCAACACAGGTTTATAGCCTACTCACAGTTACTACTTCTTCATCCTCTCATGTGGACTAATGGGACTAATGGGACTAATGTGGACTTATAGACTGGATGCTACAGTGACTCACTATCACCTCTTGAGGTACAAAGTGATATTATGAGACGGGATGGGCTGGGGCTAGCTGGTTAGCATGCTAACTTTAGTAGATATTTCTGCAACAAAATACATAGACGTCTCTTTGACAAAACGTCAAATCTGTTAATTTATGGTTTTAAAATAAAATACTTACATATGGCCCCTTCAAGTCACATACAGCACCACCATCTGAGGGGTTTCTCCCTGTTTATATACAGATGGCTGGAGTGATGTGTGAAGTGGATGAAAGCATCATGTCATGTCAGATTTCCATTTTTTGTTGTTGCACATGTTCTGCTCAGTTCACCAAGGCATCTTTTTGTACATGGAGAGATTGAGTACACCAGATGTTTCTTTTTGGCAGTGTTTGAGGTGCATGAGACATGTTTATGCTGAATGAGCCAACAAGGCATTGGACGCAGCCAGAGCAGCCTTCTTCTGCCATGTTATATAAATTCAAATGATCATCTGACCATGAGGAGAACACGATCAGTAGTCATTACACACTGATGAGACACTCCTGATCACTGACAGTCATCTTTCTCTCAAGTCAGGACACCTATCTGTACAAGTTCATTCAGAAAAGCAACTTTCATTTGGTATCTAGACACTGATTAGTAAATAAAAGGCATAAGGGAGACAACTAATAATGCACATTTTCATCAGTCATGTTCACATCTGCAGAAGGTAAACTACATTTTCAGTCCACCGGGTAAAAACTAGTGTTTCTTTGTGGTTATTGTGTACAAGGCAATGTGTTTGCTACATTTCTACTTTTTTCTGGCCCCTAGTGGTGGAAAGTAACTCAGTACATTTACTCAAGTGCTGTACTTACGTACAATTCATGGGCACTTGTACAATGTGTTTCCTTTGTTTACCACCGTATACTTTTTCTCCAATTTCAGAGGCAAATAATAGCCCACATGCTGATGAATTCTTAGTGATCCAACTTCCCAAAAGTTTATCACAGTAAAATGCTACTGACACATTAAGGTATCGGTAATGTAAACAATCTCAGTTTTTATTTTTCTGCGGTTGAAAGATACATCCTAGGATACGCTGGAATACAACATAAGTGATGTTTCCTGAGGTCATCGGGTGTTTCGGGTCTTTCAACATCATACAACCTCGCTCAGGCGACCCAGCCAGGGCTGATCAGACCCTGGCTTGTATCTGTGCAGCATTAGCCAACAGATCGCTCCTCCTAATCCAAAGCCATCTGGGGGGCCCTCTCTGCAGCTTCCATGGTGGACTTTGGCCTTCCTCTTTGCAGTTCCAGTGATGCCAAGTAGGGTGAAGACTTTACTGAGTGAATGACCAACAAAGCCACTACATCCCACTTCGCCGGCTCACAGCGAGCCTTCCTACCTCTCAACCGGCACTGCTCCGCCGGCTCCTGGTACTTGGACCGCTTCCGCTCATTTGCCTCCTCTAATCGGTCCTCCCAGGGAACTGTCAGCTCTATTAAGAGCAAATGCTTTGTAGAGACTGATGTTAGCACAACGTCTGGCCTCAACGAAGTTGTTATAATGTGGCCTGGGAACTTGAGCTGCCTCCCTAAGTCCACTCGCAGCTCCCAGTCCAATGCAGAGGTGAGCAGACGGCTGCTGAACTGGGCTGTGCCCCGGGCTGCTCCCCAGTCCCCACAAAGGCGATGTTCCTCTGGCTGCGCACGTGCTTGATGTTAGCCACAGCTTTTGAGATGGATCTACAACTGGCTTCAGCACCCGGTCATGTTTCAAGCATACTGCTGGGCTGTTGGGGGGGGGGGGGGCTGTGGATGTGCTCAAGGGAACCTTTTCCAGTGCACCGAGGTCATGCTGGAGTATCACACTTGCCCCAGATGTGGAGATTTGCTGGGGTGGGTAGGACATCATACACGGCTTGGACCATGAACTTGATTCACTGGGGTTCCACCTGCCTGACGTCAGATCAGGTTATCTTCCGCTCCAGCACACCCTCAACCTTGCCACTGCTCCTGCTGCTGTATGCCCACCATGCTGCTGGTCCGTTCCTCCTTCACTCATTGCCGCACCTCCTCCTGGACCGGATGGTGTCTGTCCTTGCCATGGTCCTTGTCATAGCTAGGTTGTGGGATGGCTCCCATCCCTGCCTGTCCTGTTGCCACTGTGCCCACCAAAGCCCTGTGTCTCAGCTGAGACTCAGCAATCTTCAGGACTTCCTCAGCTCTCCACTTCCTGCCTGTTCACACAAAAATGCCTGCTGAAGACACTCTTGAGTCCCTGGATTCCCAATAAAGCAGTGCCTCTCTCGTGCGGGAAACCCTGAACTCCTCGTCGAGGCTACTGTTTGGGAGCTGGAGCTTATTGGTCCTCCCGTACAGTGCTGCACTACTCAAGCTATGTGGCAGACCCAGCCATCTGTTGGGGTAGCTGCTGATCTTCCTCTTCAGGGTCTCAACTGTTGACAGTGTAGGATACCATGTTGGTAGATCCAATCCTATAAACTACTGGGTAAGCCAGACTTGTTTACCGTGGTGAGCAAGCTCCTTGATGGTGGCTTGGAGCTCAAAGTGTTTTGCAGGAAGTGGTTCATCTCCTCCTTGGAGCAGGCAAGACGGCCACTGCGCTTCTGCCCTAGCAGCTGCTTAGTATTAAGGCAGTCCTGGCTCTCTCTCTCTCCTATAATAACTACTTTAACTTTTTATACTTCAGTACCTTTTGCTACTACTGTACCTGTACCTTTACCTAAGTATTTTTAAATTGTAGCAATGCTTATTTTGTTTAGCAAATTTTTTGAGTGCTTGCTCCATCAGTGCTTACTCAATTTTTAAAGTAGAAGTTTGTATGAATTACTATTTTCTTACTAAAAAGGTTACACTCAACTTTGACTGTCACCTAATTCCTTGAGTTCTGTCTCTCAGTCCACATACAAATCCCACCATTTTATCTGGCATAGGCAGACATACTAAAACATTGTAGCATTCTATCTGTTCAATTCACACCGATTCCAACCTCCAACATTCATCCGTCTCTGTCCTCAGAGCCATCTGTCTGTCAACAGCCACCTACGTAGAGCTGAGTACACAGCAGCAGAAAAAACTGTCTTCACCAGGCAGATTGACAGTAGAAATTCACATAAAAATAGTTTTCATGTAGGGTCCGCAAGACGAAATCAGCAAAGTCAGCAATCAGCATTTTTTATTTATTGATTCATTAATTTCATTCCCTTGCCTGCTATGATAGATAGTGAAATTGGCAATGATCAAAGCGACAATGGGAGGCCTTATCAATCATTGCAGATACAGTGAATAAGTTTATAACATATACATCGATCAGCCACAACATTAAAACCAGTAACTGGTGTAAACAGTGTGTAATGTGGGTGATCTGACAACTGTCTGTGGATATTACGCTTCACTAAGCGCCCCAGAGAAAAAAAGAAAAGACTGTGAGCAAAAAAACACACAGAAGGTCCTGTGGTGTTGTGCGTCTCACACACACGTCTCAGAGTCTGTGTTGATTGATACATTTAATAAAATAGAAGCATATCTGATGTCAAAAATGCTTCTATAAACGCTTTCTAAACAGACAGGCAACAGATTAAAGGAAAAACGTGAATAAATGAGTGGAGAAACAAATTGCAGATGCTTCGACACAGGTGCACTGCATGGTGCAATTAAGCAATTAACTTCCAATCATGCTCTGTACCATGTATAAAAATGCTGAGCAGGTCCATTTCATTTGGATTTTGTATCGAGATGGCAAGAGGAAAGGATCTAAATGACTTTCGAAGAGGTTTCATTGTTGGGGCACAGATGGCGGGAGCTTCAATCACAAAGACTGCTCAACTGGCTAGTGTTTCAATAGGGACAGTGACTAAAGTGAGATCTGCATTTAGATCAATGGGAAAGACAATAGTAAATAGGGTCAGCACACATTTGATGACCGTGATGCGTGGGCATTAGTGCGATATGTAAGGAAAATCAGAGGAGCAGCTCTTCCTCAGGTGACTGAGAATGTCAATGCAGGAATTAATCAGACTGTGTCTACAGAAGAACTGTCCGTCAAAAATTACATAGAAAAGGATATTATAGTAGGGTTGCAGTGCATAAAGCCCTCATTACAAACAAGAATGCACATTTGAGAGTTCAGTGGTGCAAAAACCATAGGCACTACAGGTCTACAGATACATGGAAAAAAATGATATTATCAGATGAGTCATCCTTCACCATATTCTCAACAAGTGGGTGAGTGCATGTGTAGCATACACCAAGAGAAAGGTACAGGCCCGACTGCTTGACCCCTACAGTGAGGGGATCCAGTGGCTCTGTTATGCTGTTGGGGGCATTTGGATGGAATGGTTTGGGTCCACTTGTCCCCTTAGAGGGAAGGGTCACTGCAAATCAATACAAAGTTGTTCTGAGCCATCCCCTTTATCCTGTGGTGAAACATTTCTATCATGATGGGAGTGGTATCTTCCAGGATATCAATGCCCCCTTCCATAGGGCATGAGGGGTCACTGGTGGTTTGATGAGCATGACAATGATGTGAATCATATCCTATGGCCTTCACAGTCACCAGATTTCAACCCAACTGAACACTGCTGTTCCATCCCTCCAGTAGAGTTTCAGAGACATGTAGAATCAGTGCCAAGGCACACTGAAGCTGTTCTGTTGGCAAGTGGTGGTCCGACACCTTACTAAGACACTTTATGTTGGTTTTTCTTTTAATTTGTCATGCGTCTGTAGATTGGCCTTTACATTAATCACCAAATAGAAGCATCTGATTAGTGGCATTTGCTCGAACTCAGCAGAAATCCAGCCCACACTGAATGTGGTTAAAAAAACAAAGTGCCACTATACTGTATTTCTCTCCATTGTATTTACATACATTCAATGTTTCTACATAAAAATTATTAATTTAACAGGTCACACTTTGTAATCACACTGAAATAGACAACAGAACTGAACATACATTAAAGGCAAGGCATTAAAGAACAGTGCTCTACTGGTGAGTGCTAAAACTATATTTAAGACTTTTAAGGGTTACTCCGGTGATTTAGTATTATGCTTCCAAAAAGTTGTGGGATGTGTGAAACAGATGAAAAAAAGCATGTTGAAAACTGAAGAAGTGTGCCTCCCACCAAGGCCATTTCAAAACTGTCCATAACTCTTCTCTATAAAATATCAAACATTCTGATAACTTTCATAAAATAACTAATGGAAAATGTTTATTAAAAAATAACATGGCTCATGGTCATAAAGATGAGAAACATATGTCTTTATAAGGAAGAAGTATCTTGTAATGATAACGAATAACAGATTTTTTTTTCATGGTGACGGAAACCAAACCTTCACTCTGAGGCAACATGCTGTTTCCAGTCAAACGTTTCTATGTAATAGCTCAGACACATGCTTCCTTCCTAAATGATTCACTGATGTCCTGTGTATTACACTAACTGCAGCACTTTACACTCTTGGCACAACAAGATGCTTTTGTAATTAACATGCACTGAAATTGAAACCTTACGTTCCTTTACTGCACAGTCCCCTCCGGTCAGTCCAGTGAGAAGCACATAATGACTCTGTCACTCTATAAAGATTAATATCACCAAATTGTCTGAATTATAATTATACTAAATTGTGAGATACAGTTAGGTACATAAGTATTTGGACGGAAACACAATTTTTAGAATTTTGCCTCTGTACACTGCCACAGTGGATTTGAACCAAAGCCATCAAGATGTGATTGAAGTGTAGACTTTCAGGTTTAATTCAAGGGGTTTTATCAAAAATATCACACTAACCATTTAGGAATTACAGCCATTTTTATACACAGTCCTTCATTTCAAGAGGCTCAAAAGTAATTGGACATACCAACATAATTATAAATATGAGGATTATTTAGGATGAAAATCCTTTGCAGTCAATGACTGCCTGAAGTCTGGTAACCATGGACATTACCAAATGCTGAGTTTCCTCCCTTCAGATGATTTGTCAGGCCTTTACTGCAGCTGCCTTCAGTTGCCGCTTGTTTGTGGTTATTTCTGCCCTCAGTTTTGTCTTCAGGAAGTGAAAAGCATGCTCAATGGCGTCGAGGTCAGGTGACTCACTTGACCATTGAAGATTATTCCATTTCTTTGCCTTGAGAAGCTCTTGGGTTGCTTTCGCAGTATGTTTTGACCATTTTCATTAACCATCTCTACTGTGAAGCCCCGTCCTATCAGTTTTGCAGCCTTCGGCTGAATCTGAGCAGATAGTATAGCCCTATACACTTCAAAATTCATCCTGCTACTTCTATCAGCAGTCACATCATCAATAAACACCAGTGACCCAGTTCCATTGGCAGCCATACATGCCCATGCCATGACACTGCCTCCACCATGTTTGACAGATGATGTGGTGGCTTTGGATCATGTTCCTTTCCTTCTCCATACTCTTCTCTTACCATCATTCTGTTACAAATTAATTTTGGTTTCATCTGTCCAAATAATCTTGTTCTAGAACTGGGCAGCCTTTTTAAAAATGTTTTCTGGCAAAGCCTTTCTGTTCTTCATTTTTACAAATGGTTTGCACCTTGTGTTAAAACCTCTGTATTTATATTAATGAAAGGGTCTCTTGATTATAGACTCTGACGATTATACACCTACCTTCTCAAGAGTGTTCTTGACCTGGCTAGATGTTGTGAGGGGTTTTTTCTTCATCAAGGACAGAATTTTGCCATCATCAACTTTAGTTGTCTTCCATGGTCTTCCAGGCCTTTTGATGTTGCTGAGCTCACCAGTGCATTCTTTCTTTTTTAGAATGTACCATATCATTGATTTGGCCACACCTAGAGTTCCTGCTATCTGTCTGAGAGGTTAGTTTTGTTTTTTCAGCCTAATGATGGCCTCATTCATTTGCATTGACACTTCTTTGGACCGCACTTAGAATCAACTCCAGACCTTTTTTCTGCATAATTTGTCATGAAATAACGAGGGAACAGGCCACATCTGGGCATGAGACTGATCGTCAGTCAATTGTTCAATTACTTTTAAGCCTCTGGAAAAGAGGGACTATGTATAAAAATGGCTGTAATCCCTAAACCCCTTAAATTAAATCTTAAAATCTACACTTCAATCGCATCTTAATGGCTTCATTTCAAATCCACTGTGGTGGTGTACAGAGGCAAAATTACTAAAATTGTGTTACTGTCCAAATAGTCATTTACCTAAATGTAAGAGAGAGAGGGAGACAGAATATCAGTAAATATGGTAACCATTACAAACAAATCAAACCATGTGGCTGGCCAGCCTTTGAGACATGAATCGATGGAAAAAGATCAATGTGTTCAGTCCCAGAGGACGCTGCAGTGGAATGGCTGACATGATTCTGCTGTTAGACTGCTACGAACAAACAAAAACAAAACAACCACAACAATGTTGAACCTTGCACATATTTTCCCCCTATGCAATGCAGACATCATCACATTTCTGAAGACAGAAAACAAGCTTGCAATCCTGACCACCAGCCTGGAGTGTTGACACAAGGCAGGTCGGGTCCATGGATTAATGCTGTTGATGCCAAATTCTGACCCTACCATCAGTGTGCCTCAGCAGAAATCCAGATTCATCAGACCATTCTACAATTTTCTTATGTTGGTGAGCCTGCGCCCACTGCAGCCTCAGATTTCTGTTCTTGGCTGACAAGACTGGAACCTGACGTGTTCTTCTGCTGTTGTAGCTCATCCACTTCATGGTTGGTGGTGTTGTTCATTCTGAGATGCTTTTTTGCTCACCACAGTTTTAAAGAGTGGTTATCTGAGTTACTGTGGCCTTTCTGTCAGCTCCAACCAGTCTGGCCATTCTCCTCTGACCTCTCTCAAGACAAGGTGTTTCCATCCACAGAACTGATGCTCACTGGATGTTTTTTTTTTTGCAGCATTCTGAGTAAAAACTCTAGAGACTGTTGTGTGTGAAAATCCCATGAGATCAGTAGTTTCAGAAACATTCTAGCCAGCCTTCAAAGTCACTGAGATTACATTTTGTCACAGTTAAAAATGCAGGAGGAAAGCCATTTGTCTGCAGCTTTCAGAGCATATTCACTGCAGTCTCATCACCTCCATGATGTCTTCAGAGAACACAGAGAGATGAGGGAGAATGGAAGATAAGGAGGAAATGATGGAAATGACACTGACAGAGGAGACAAGTTTGGTCGTTTGTGTAGTCCATTCAAGACAGCCAGCCAGCGCTTTGCTGTTTTCTTCTCCAACCCAATCAAAATATAACCAATCAGCTGTCAATGCAGAAACCTGAAAAAAGCTGTGGGTGACTATTCGTTTTATTTTTTATCTACATGCTTCATGCTACATGCTGTTTAGTACGTAATCATAACTTTTACTGCTATAAAGATGACATGCAACTTTATGTATCTGTAAAAGTTTTTTTGGGGGGATACGTTCTGGTCTATTTCTGAGTCAAGCCAGAGATGCTATACGAGAGGAAACAAATCACTTAAAGAATCCTGAATAGAATCCTCTGTAATACCAAAGATGGCAGTTGTGTGACACATGTCTGACCCCTCTCCTGAAATAGCCAATCGCCTGCTTTATCACAGCCGATAAGAAGCCAATTGTGTTTTTGCACTGATGCAAGTGAAACCTTGTGCGTGCGTAGTAAAAGTATAACCCGTGGAATAAAAGCGTTTTAAACCTTATTTTGGGGCAAAGTCACCAAACTTTTTAAGCAGTTTTTATCAGATTTGACTGGTGATTCTATGCATGCAGTTTTTATGTCCCAGTGATAATTGAAAGGGAAGTTTTGGCATTCTCCCCATTCATTTAGAGTTTTAGCCTGAAATAACTGTCCGGGGTTGTTGCCAAGATGGCTGCCAAGTGGAGAGACTTGCCTATAAGGACTTTGGTCAAGCACAGTAACTTCATGTTGTCATCATGAGGTCACTGCACAGTTTCAGCATGTAACTACCTGTAAGAAAATAACTTTTCCTTTTTTCACTTCAGTTTTTGTATGAGTTAAACAAAAAATGCACAATGCATTAGTATGTTTTTGTGCTAAGCTAATCACCTGCTACGTCCAGGCTTTATATTTAGTACAAAGACAGAGAAGTAGTATAATCTTATTGACCCTCTGCAAGAAATTAAATAAGCATATTTCTCATTTCTCAACTATTCTATTTTGACACAAGAAATGTGATGTGCTCCTGGTAGCAGTGACCTAAAGCTTCCATGTTGACTGACAATTATGTCCATGGGAAAACACCTGACTCCATGTCATACTGAATAATGACGTGAAAACAAATCAGCACCTATATCTGATTATCAGGTTAGGATTTTCGTAAGATTAGCACCAAGACCCTCTGCCTCTAATGAAAAGATAAACCGAATGTATCACATAGGCATTAAAAAATTGAAACTACATGAAAACTACAGTTGGTTTGCCTCCTCTACCTAACATATTTTCTATTGAATGCTACAGTTCATGGGTACATAACTATACTTATGATTATGTGAATTTACATAAAGAGTTACTGTCCCTGATTTTTCAGTGATTGTGATAATGGTGTGATGATGATGGAAATAGTTCATTTTGTTGTTCTGAAAAATGAAAATAAAACCTAATAAGATGTTATTAAAATTAAATTGAATCTAATGATCCTAATACAAAACTAAATAAACATCTGGTATCCGATGAAGGGCAAACCACTGAATCTGTGGAACTCTACCACGTGTCTTACCTGTCAGGTCTTCTTTAGAAGAAATGATGCGAGGGGAACTGTTGCCAGGTTCAATCTTCAGAGACAGCCTGCAACACAAATGTTTTCATCAGACACACCAGCCCAATGCTCGTCTCTGAACTCTGATAGTTACTACTGTCCAGACAGAAATACACAACACATTCACTGCGATATGAAGTCCATCAGTTTATTTACAGAGTTAACTAGCCAGAAAATTATGCAGTAAGTATGGGTTCAACTTCGTAACTTTGTCTTTGAACTGCTGAAAAAGCCAATTACTGCAGCTTCAATTTATTTACCCCAAGCAATTAAAGAAAAATCAGAACCAGCCAATAGTGAATCTAATTGAGCATTACTCAACTGAGCAATGAGGTTTCACACTGTCTCAGGACTCTCTCACTTTGATCTATAAGATACACAGCTATGAAGCAGGTTTGCGTCAAGGCTGTAATTGAAACAGAGGATTCACTGGTTTAGTTCTTGCTTTAAGCCAGTCAAGACAGTACAGCTGCCAGTTTTTAGGCTGCAATGAACCTTGACTGGATCTGCATAAAAATCGCTTTTCTAATGTCCTGTATACACAGGAAGTGATTCAGCTGTGCTATTAACTTGTCCATCTCAATGGCATCTGATGGCATGCCATGTAATAGCTCGTGTTTCACTCGCGCTATATATGACTTACTGTTATCTGAAGCGTAAATTTACACTTCAAGTCCATTTTCTTCCATTTTACTCATGTAACTACAATTATTGTGTGTTGGACTCTTGAGTGCTGCCGGAATGTGGCTGACCTACTCTCAGTACTGTGACTGAACACATCCTGTGTAGACCACTGACGGAGCACTGAAGCTGCAGTCTGTGTAGACATGGTATATGTGATAAGAGAAGTTATTGTGTCACAGGTCACTCTGAATGCCTGTCTAATTATTGGCTCTAGATCATGGAATATTATTTAGATATCAGAAATCTACACATTTCTACACTGGGATTTGTGGTGGCCCTGATGGTTGACCATAAACATATGGCTGTGTACATGGCTGTACACATACAGTATATGGTTATCATTTAAACTTGAATATTGAACATTATATAGATATAACTTCTACTAAACTTCTTAGACAAAGGCTGTTTCTGCCTTAATTTGTCTTTGTGGGTAATTGAATTTGCAGTAAAAAGGTGTTGTGTTCCACAATTAGCTTTGTGGAACCTTCAGATACACTATTACATGTTCAAAGACAAACACTGGTGATGTTAATGATGCACATCAAAACACCTGCACAAACCGTTTTCTCTGTAGCCTCCACACCAGTGGCATCTTGTTGTGCATCATTTAAACTTGATGTACAACATTACAGCAGGATACCTCACTATCCTGTTTTCCAGTGTCAATGGGTGTCAGTTCTCCGAATAGCAGAAATTGGTCACATTTCCTGTGATGTTTTGTGCGTGCCTTTTAACATCTTGGAACCATGTAGGAAATAAAAATCATAAATCTAAAGAACCTAACATACTTCTATACCAAAACTACTTCTTCTGTCTGCATGAAATGTCCAGTAAAGCCATCATAAAGTGAAAAACACACAGCCACATTTGGTGCTCCATGATGTGGCTGGTATGTGTATCACTTTACTGGTCATAAGGTAAAATAAGTTATTTTTCAGACCACACCTTTTCACAAATTAGACAAATCGTGTGTGTGGAATTGGACTAGCCAAGTATCCCACCATGCATTTCGCACCATCCAGTGGGAATGGCAAAGAGCCAGGATCACAGCTGATTCAATTTTTGTCTTACAACTGTTATTATGACACTTTACTAAGTTTTGATATTTTTCAACCAATTAGATTTCGAAACAGTGATCGATCTATTAAATATAATGCCTGCTTGGAAATTTGCTGTAATGTTTTCGGAGATGTGAAGACCCGCTGGTAAATTGGTGTCCGTTGTCATCCTTGTGAGAACAGACTTATCCCAGCAAGCCCTCTGGTAATTAAGGGTCCAAAGCCGAGGGGGCCGGGGACCACGTATGCAAAGCAGCCTACTCTTTCGAACTCCTCATAGGCTGTGTGTTAGATCTGCCCAAAACTTTGCAGATAGAATCTATGGACTTTCATGATCAAAAGTTATTAACAGAATTTTGATAATCCAAAAAATGCGCAAGTTATAAAGGAACAACTTCGTATAGGTTGCTGTCAAAACAGGAAGTGTATTAACACAAAACTTGGGCCAGTAGTTTGCTGTGCCACAGTGAAGTCCAATCTGTATAAATTGTTGCAGATAAAATCTAAGGACACTCATGATTAAAAGTTATTAAAAGAATTTTCAAAGTCCACAAAATGCAAAAGTTTTGAAGGAATATCTTCCTCTGAGTAACAAGAAGTGATGTTAAGACTTGGCAATGGTCGGTCAAATGAACACAAAACTTGGGCACGTAAATTGCTGTACCCCACTGAAGCTTAATGGAATGAGTAATGTAAGGCATGGAAAGAACATCAGGATCAGGTGAATGGAAGGGATTTTGCAGTATAGAACTATAAAGCAAAGGACACCAAGAGCAGAATGCATATTTTTTAGGGCTCTTACATTCCTAAGACTGAAAGCTTGTCTCTTGTGGTGCTGTGCTCCTATGGTTCCTCAAGTGTATAACTTGTTAAGTCATACACCTGAAAATGCCCAGCGTCTTTTAGCTCACTGTTTTGGTTTAATGGCCCACAAACTCTACTCCCATTTACCCACAGCCACAGCAGACAGTTGTTTTTAGACAGAAAAAGTTAGTAATTAGATGGAAAAACATAGTGGAGCATTTGGCAGCATCTAGCAAAGTAAACTGTCTTTTAGACAGACAGCTTTTCCTGTCAAGAGCGATCAGTCATGTAGTCATGAATGATCTGGTGATTGTCATTTTACAGTACTTCTATTGTGTATCATTGTAAATTGTATGTGTCTTGTATCTATATACTGAATGTGTGTACTTTCCTTTTGTATTTTATTGTTGAGCTTTATGTGTTTTATTTGGGGACAGGCATTGCAAATTAGCTTGGGCCATAAATGTTGTGGTATGTGGCACTGATTCATGTTATATACTTGTCCTTATACAAATAAACATGAAATAAATAATGAATCAGTATGAACTAAAAATAATTCTACAACTAGTCATTCAACACTGAGTGAGGCTGTAGTAGTAAAAGTGTACTAAGTGTACTAAACTTAGTAAGGGTGTGATTTGTTACTTATGAATTCACCTTTCATTTTGAGAGAAGAGTGTCTCATTTCTTTTTGCAAAAGTTACATAATCTTCCTTCAAGTCTGCCAATACAGACCTAACCTTTCAATGAATTCATAATTACATTTATTATATAAATGAAGATCTCTTAATTATGACTCATTTATAAGCCTGATGTATCATTTGAGCATACTCCCTTCTAAAAACTGCAGTCTGACAAAAGTGAACCTATGAAATAACCATACAGCCAAACCTAATTCTGATGAGAGGATCTGAGACGCTGCCTGAGAGAGTCATCAGTGCCTGGTGGATGAATGAATGAACTCCCTGTAAAGAAAGATAGAACCAGCTGCCTGTCGTTTTACATCCCGCTTCCATTGCATTGACCCCAGTCAATTTCATGCCCACTTCGACGTTTCCATGTACTTGAGAAAAGCTGTCCACGATAAAAAGGGTTCTTCCTCCGGGGAGCTTGAATAACCACAGAAGATTTCTTGACTGAATTTTTACTACTGCTCCTGCCATTCACTGAGATAAAACTTACTTGAAGTTGTCATCTTCTACAAACTTCTGGAGTTCCTCTATGTAGCGAACTGACAACAGATACTTCTGGACATGTGGTAGGGTCACAAGGTGATCTGAAAGAGAAAGGTTGCAGGAAGTCACTTAAGATAAAACACCTGACACTATACTATATGTTCATATTTGCTTTCAATGATTTTGGATAAAAGAAACACAGAAATAAAAAAAAAAAAGAATTTATGCTTTAAGACCTTGACTCACTGATGATAGCTCAGAATGTCCACTTACATGAAAGAAAGGTAGTGTACTTCAAATTTCAGCAAGTACAAAACAGGAGAGTGTGCACACCCAGATCTATCAGGATGCTCTTTTAATATGATGTCTCAATGTTAAGCACAGTGGAGTATAACAAACAGACGTATTGACTATAAATGACTATACCACCGATATCAGAAAAGTCCAGGAAAGTGCAGTGCAAAAAAAAAAAAAAGAAAAAAAAGTGTAATACAAATGCAAATAATATAAAAATATATACATTTTTATACATTTTTGGAAACTGGGCACACATAGGAGATCAATAGTATCAATCTACTGATCTTGTCTTCTTGTTATGGAAATATTGTGGACAATACTCGATGACAGTACTCCTACATTAGTGTCATTAAGGCGGGGGTCTTAAACTTTTTTATCTTGGGCCCAAAAATTAAAATCTTCGCTCTCCCAGTAAACAAGTTCAGCAACTTATTCTTTCACAATGAAAACACTATTTTTTAAATATATGGCCACCTCTTAGGACGTGACCAAAGTCCTGTACTTGCGTCACATGATAACACCTGCATAGCTAAGTGAATGAAACTTTTTCAATAATAATATATCTTTTAAAGTTTTCTAATTTGTTCGAGAAGAAATACCTCACTTTGTTTCTAGGGACAGGATCAGATAGCTGGTTCCATTCCTTTTAATCAGCAAAGAGTAATGGAAAACATACAAGTAACCAACAGATGGCAGCAAGCAGGTGGTGACATTTGTAATTTAATTTGTTATGTGCTTGTGGTTCCTGGTTTTTCTAATCTATTGATACTTAAAAACTTATATTTAAATGAAATATTATTACTCATGCTTTTTTCAATACACCTTACCTGCAATCGTGAGAAATATATATAATATATATTATTCACTCCTGCACTCAGTCACAGTACAGTCCAGCTCACCTGCAGAGCAGCTACACTAACACTACACTCCTTAACAGCTACATGAGTCTTATGTTTTACCTGTAAGACTCTCATTTCAATACCTTTGTTCAGCATCTGCGATGTGAAAACATCACATTTTCTAAAGTCAGATAAATAAAAAGTTTGCATCCTTGTCATATTTCAGTTATAAAATCCTAGAGTGCCATAGAGTGTTTCTCCTGATTGGCTGCTGACAGCTCTGTGTGCCCAGTCAAACAGACTTCACAACAGTAGAGGAGGTTGCACCAGCTTCAGATTCAAATGTAGTTTAGCTGACATCATTGGCAATCAGCACCAGAGTTAAGAGCGTCAGAGCAGCAAACAGGAACAAGTCACGCTGCCCTGCGTTTTCATCACCATTCTCTATTTCTATTATAGTTATTACCTACGCCAAAGAGGTTACGTGATCACCCATGTCTGTTTGTTTGTTGGTTTGTTGCATTGTCTGTTTGTTTATTTGTCAGCAGGATTACGCAAAATCTACTGAATGGATTTGCACCGAACCTGATCGACGGATAGGAAATGGCCCAGGGAAATGGCCTTATTACATTTTGTGGCAGATCCGGATCATTTACTATGAATTTTAATTTTTCTTCTGAAGTCTGGTGTATGTCGCTTGGCATTGGCCTTGGACGTCCTTGGAAAATGCGCTCTACTGAGCGCATTTTCTGGTTATTTCTGCAGCTATGTCATTTTGAGACAAGATTTGGTTTGTCAAGTTTATAGCCTGCCATGCAGTTATTCTGCATTACTTTGTGTCCAATGACGAAGCTAGAGAATTGTAGAGATTGGACTAACAAAATAAGATGTGGCTCAATTAATGATTCGAATTATTGACATCTGACATCTAAGCCCTAATCATATCATCATTTAAATCTGATTAACTTCATAGTTGTGCATCAGGAGCTCCAATAGTTGGAGTCACTAGCTGGTGAAGTACAGGAGGTTACAGCTAACTAACAGAATGTATCAAATACATCTAATGAACATTTAATATCTTCTGCTGCTCATCTCATTTTCAGGTTGTAGCTACAGGTTGTGAACATTAATTAGACTGTCACTAATAACTGTAGTGTTTCTGCCTTCTCAGTCAACAGAAGCTGATTAGACATCTTTGAGCTGGAGATATTTTAGCCTTTGCAAATGCTGAAAGATAAACCCAGTAAGTTTCGATAAGGCATTCAAAAGCATTTGGGTTTAATATTTAGATCTAGTATAAACAAATATCGGTGAAGGGGCAAACCAGTACAGGAGCATTTTTAACTCTGAATAAATAAATAAATAAACATATTAGAATATCTGGAGCCACCAATAAACAGTCCACTTTGGGGGAAACAATTAGGATTAAAGTGATGCTGCTTTTACAAAATCTACAGTGTGTAGCCAGTTCTTAATAAACAACTTCATCCTCTACCAGAAAAACTGATTTTGAATTTTTAAAGAACCACCTTCTACCACACATGGCAACCTGCCTGTGTCTGTAATTAGTGGTAGGTTTGATACATTTCCATACATGAGTCAGACAAAATATTAGAAATACCTCTCAATATAATGGAATTTAATATAGCAACACTACTACCAAGCATGTAGTATACTGTTTCTACTGGATAATGTAGATGTTATTGTTTGTTTCTTACCATAGTTACATGACATCTGCAGGTCAGAGATGACCCTCAGAAGGTTGTTCATCTGATTGGTCCGCTGCTCTGTCTCTATGATACTGTCTGATGCAGGATAGGCTGAGTCGATGTAGATCATGTCCAACAGGTAGATCCCTAGATGAGACAACACAAGATTTCAAATCACTTAGTGAAGCTCATTGACTATATATAAAAATGGACGTAGAGTCCGAGTCTGCAAAGTGAAACAAATGCTGAAGTGCTTTAAACCTGCATTCTCTCTAGTGGCTAGCAGGGGTTGACTCCACAGGTTGCAAAAAGAAGTCTGATTGTATAGTCTATGAGAAAATGACCCTACTTCTCACTTGATTTATTACCTGAGGAAACATTTTCTTAATGGGTTTATGGTCTCAATCGCTAGTTTCAAGTGCTCAATACAGCATGATGTGCATTATGTAAATTATAGTCCCATTTAGAGTAAAATACACGATAAATATATTTTTAATGGCGTGTCTCCCTTGTGATTGACAAGTTGCTACCACACATGGCAACCTGCCAATCAGGATAGAGCAATGTGTATCAATGGCATTATGTCCATTTAAACAGCTGTGAACTTATTTTTGGGTGTTGTGTTTTCATCTTAGAGCTTTGACCTTTCATTGAGTGTTTTCAGTTCCTGAAGGTTAATTGGTGGGATTGCTGCACAAGCAATCCCATTATATGTTTGTATCAGGCTCCAAAATTCTTTATTCTTCTTCTTATTATTATTATAATTCCACCCTTTTATTCCCATAGAAATAAATGGACAGAATGTTAAGAATTGTTTTTCACAATTTTCTATGCATTTTTCAACTCCTTAAGATGAAAATGTTCAGAAATCTTTTTACATTTTTGGTTGTATTCAACTTTAATATCTCATTCATACTTTTGAAAATATTCAGCTTTGTCTTAACCTTAGTTATAATGGGAATGAATGAGAGAAACCTTCAAACCCACTCATCTTCAACCTCTTCCTACTCATTCATACATTCACTTAGAAATTTCATACAAACTTTAAAATGTTCCTTAACAATGGTACTTATCAACTCAACTTTTTTATGCCCTTCACACTTTTTACACAGTCACAGTTAAAGTTTCATGAACTTCTCTGACCTTTCCAGATTTTTACACTGGTGTCTATGGGGCTGAATGTTCACAGGCTAGAGTGGGTGACATCACAAACAGTGTGGGAGGTGTTCAACTCTTCTGAAAAATGTATGTTTAACACGACATTTCAGCCACAAATTTCTCTGTTCACACATAATTTTTCCTCTCTCATGCTATATAAAACTTTAGGTGATAGGAATTGTGGCCTTTAGTGATAAAACAGAGTTTGAGAGGTATCTGCCTGCCTAATCCCTGTTTCAACCGTCTGTAACAAAGGAATTACAATCACTATGGAAACCATTAACTGCAGGTGGGCACAAACAGCTGATACAGATCAGCTGATTAGACTGTAAACACACATAAGCACACAGACACTTAGATGAACAGACACATATGAAGAAACGCAAAATTTCTTGTTCAGCATTCAGTTGGAACTTGTGGCCAGGTTTAAGTGTATTTTTTAAGTGTAATGCACTGCATTAATTTAAGTTAATAAAACTGTCCATCAGGATGTCTTGTTACTTTGGGTTAACATAACTTTAAGGTAACTTAAATTTTGTTAAAACAGTAATACTAACTTTCTACACTGTCATTGGGGAGTTCTGAATACCTACTATAACTCTTAAATGAAACACATCAAAAAGTTGTATGTAACACTCGCCCACTTAAGTCGTTAACGTGGTGTTGTACAGCCCGTTGTTCATGTAGCTATGCAGTGTAGACTTCAAATTACACTGGCTGGGTAGGAATAACATAAAGCGGTAAGTTTACTAAATTTGTGAACAGATCCTCAGTTAACAAGTGGCACTGGCAGACAGATAGTAGGCTATAGGTCTTTTTGGATGTGTCTTTTTTTATGACCCAAATATTGTGATTACTGGACAATCAAGTATGCTCTCATAATCAGGGGTAGCTAGTGGTTATGTCATTGTGATGTCAAGCGTTCATCATAGTGTGTTACTTTATTGTGTTGTCATATTGAGTATTTGATATAACTTCTTTCTTAATATTTTGTCAGTCGCTTTATATATAGCTATAAGTAATCTGATATTGAGGTGTGTGACACCACTTACATGTTAATGCTATGCTTTTTGTGTTGCTCTGCTACATGATTTCCCCTATGCTATGAATGTTGTATTGCTGGGTGCCAGGGTCTTTATTTCTGCCTTAATGTTCTCTTATTTGCTAAAGGTATGCTTGTTGCCTACTAATTCTGTGCCTTTGTGCTTTTGTATGTTTTTTTATAATGTTTTTTATAAGCCATGAACCTGCCAGTGACTGGAAATAAAAATTAGCCTGTATGGCTAAATCTGGCACATTTACATGATGGACCAAATTGCTCGTATTAATTCATTTGCATTGTCGCTTCTTAAATAAATAAACAAACAATTCAATTTTTCAGAACTGGACCCTATGTACCACGTCACGTCTCTGCAGTACGGACCTTGAGGAGGATCAGTTCTTCACAGACAAGAAGGTAGACGGATACATTTTTATGCAGTAATAACAGAAAATTTTCTAAATGTATCAATACTTAGTGGTGAAAGTGGCTGATATACAATTAGGGACATAAGTATTTGGACAGTGACAAGTTTCGTAATTTTGCCTCGGTACACCACTAAAATGGATTTGAAACGGTAGGGGTCGACTGTGGCTCAGGAGGTAGAGCGGGTCGTTCACAAATCAGAAGGTTGGTGGTGGAGTGTGTCTATATGTACAAAAAAAGTGCTGTATGTATAAAAAAAGCGCTGTATTTAGTGTAAAGTGCTTTAAGTGGACGATAAGCGCTATAAAAGTGCAGTCCATTTACCATCAAGATGTGATTGAAGTACAGACTTTTTGCACGGTTTCGCAAAAATATTGCACTAACAGTTTAGGTATTACAACCATTTTCATACATAGCAGGCTAAAAAGTAATTGAATAAACCAACATGGTTATGCATTTAAAGATTATATTTAATATTTGGATGAAAATCCTTTGCGGTAAATAACTTCCTGAAGTCTGGAACCCATGGACATCACCAAATGCTGAGTTTCCTCCCTTAAGATGCTCTGCCAGGCCTTTACTGCAGTTGCTGCTTGTTTATGGGTCTTTCTGTCCACAGTTTTGTCTTCAGGAAATGAAAAGCAGGTTCAGTTGGGCTGAGGTCAGGGACTGACTTGACCATTGAAGATTATTCCATTTCTTTGCCTTGAGAAGCTCTTGGCTTGCTCTTGCAGTATGTTTTGGGTCATTGTCCATCTGTACTGTGAAGCACCGTCCTATCAGTTGTGTAGCATTTGGCTTAATCTAAGCAGATAGTATACCCCTACACACTTCAGAATTCATCCTGCTACTTCTATCAGCAGTAACATCATTAATAATCCATCATTAATTGGCAGCCATACATGGCCATGCACTGCCTCCACCATGTTTGACAGATGATGTGGTGGCTTTGGATCATGAGCCGTTCCTTTCCTTCTCCATACTGTTCTCTTCCCATCATTCTGGTACAAGTTAATCTTGGTTTCATCTGTCCAAACAATCTGGATCCAGAACTGGGCAGATTTTATTTAGATGTTTCTGTTTCTGTTTCTTCAAAGTGTAATCTGGCCTTTCTGTTCTTGAGTGTTACCAGTGGTTTTCACCTTGTGGTAAACCCTCTGTATTTACATTCATGAAGGCCTCTCTTGATTGTACATTTTAACAATGATATGCCTGTCTCCTTGTGAAGGGGTTTTTCTTCACCAAGGAAAGAATTCTGAGATCATCAACTTTAGTTAGCTTCTGTGGTCTTCCAGGCCTTTTGGTGTTGCTGAGCTCACCAGTACAATCTTTCTTTTTAAGAAAGTACCAAATTGTTGATTTGGCAACCACTAAAGTTACTTCTATCTGTCTGAGAGGTTTGTTTTGTTTTTTCATCCTAATAATAGCCTCCTTCATTTGCATCGACATCTCTTTGTGTCTTTTGTCCACAAAACAGCTGTATTACAATAGAGAGCTGAAGGTTAGCCTTTTCAGAACTCTGCAGCACAGACAGCTAGCCCGAAGCAGTGGCCATTAGTGTTTGTGTTGGTTCGGTCTATTCCTGAAGTTGGACATGTGAAGCTGTCATGTTTTATCTTCAAGTCAAAAGTTACTGCTGCAGGGCTGTTTTTTTTTTGTCTTCAGTTCTGATCATGGTGGAGACTAGAACACAGCCTCGGAGTCACAGCCATTTAGAAAAGTTCAGCACCTCTAGTTCAGCCTTTATTCGTGTTTAGTAGTTGTAGTGATTCATCATTTATCTGTTTTTGTCAATGCTTACTTAAAAAAAACAAACTCCTGTTTATCATTTTATCCATTATTCAACCTGAAATGTGCCGATACATATAAAACAAATACAAATAATGTATAAATTCTTAAACGTCTAGAAGACGCTGCAAATTTGGTGCCTTCGAACAAATCAGCTTATGTAGATTTTGCAACACTTATGAGGAATCAGTCTTGCATTTGCTGTGGTACTATCCAGTTATAGCCTTACTTTGGGATCAAGTTCAAAAGTGTAAAGTGAATTATAATAAATTATACAACAATTGTAGAAACTATCCTTTTAGTAGAATTAAGTAATAGCAAATCAGAAATCAGTAATACTGTAATCCTGTTTGTAATAAAACATCTTCATAAATATCTACACAGGTTACAGGGGTGTGCGCAGGTATAAACTCACAGCATAATTAATATGCTTTGTTATGGTGTCAATGGTTTGGTGGAGTATGGGCCAGGGATAGGCCAATGTGGTGGCTGTTTGCCTTCCTGCCACCCATGTGCTGGTTCTATGCCCAGCAGTCCTGTCTTGATGCGACCCAGACCTTGACACATTGATGATATTTTTGCCTTTATGATTTTTTAGCCTTGTCCACTTATCACATAATCTGATTTAACTCGGTCACATTAGTGTATGTGTGTGTAAGTATATGTCATCTCTGTGGGCATAAATGTGTATACGTACATACATATGTATGTGTATGTTTTACGTACAGTGGCTTCAGAAAGTATTCAGACCCCTTCATTTTTTGCACACGTTATTGTGTTGTAGATTTAATTTTAAATGGATATTTATGGATATTTATTTTGCCCTTCAGTCGACACTCAATAACCCATTATGACAAAGTGAAAATGTTTTTAGAAAATTTTCAAATTTATTAAAAATAAAAAAGAGAAATCTCTCATTTACAAAAATATTCAGAACCTTAATTCAGTGCTTTGAGTATTCTTGGGTAAGTCTCTCCACACCTAGTTAGCTACAGTTTACATCTGTACGGAGTTGCCAGGTGAATGATAATTTGATTGTACAATGTACAATCAATAGTTCTAAATGTACAATAATTTTTGTCAGTGATGTGTGGAAAACTGACCTAGATCTACTGAAAATGATCCTATCACATCTCAGTCTGCTGTCAACAGTCACACCTTTATGACAGTACTTCATAAGTTTTGTTCAATTTAAATGTCAAGTTTTTTTTTAAATGTTTTCCTCAAGTTTTGTTTGGTTTATAGAACATACAGTTAATGTTATACCTGTGTGCACACCGGGTCGATAGTGTGTCCTGTGGCCTGCATACAGAATTGTCTGTCTGAGCCCGTTGCAGTGAATTTGGTGAACTCGTGGATGCAAACTCAGTTCTGGCTTTACCGATAGATTTTCCTGAAAATGGTTATTCTATATTGATATAGAGTCTTTGTCCAGCTTATTGGTTTTCAGCACCAAGCAACACTGTGTCTGTACAGTTGTACATTGGCTCTGTGGGGTTAAAAAAAACCCCACACTGAATGCAAAAAAAGACAGCTGTCGGATGTATGCAAATGACACACAGCAAACATATAGTACACACCTTTACATAGTGTATTACCTGTGGCTGGTTCAGAACAGACTGCTTTGAGGGATCCCTCGCCCAGAAAAGTAAGTGTGAAGTTACTTTCATATTGCAAATTCAACATCATCCCTTGCTACCCGTTTGTAATTTCATTACTTTAGCTAATTATCAAAGCTGTTACCCAATTTCAGGAAATTTTCATTCAGCTAGCTAGACAACTGTTTACGCACAACAAAGTCATGAGACAATGTATGAAAAATTACATCTCATCAACAACGTGGAAAGTTATGATTTCATCTTTGAACATTTAAAGAACAAAAGTTGAGGTGAAGTGGGGAAAAACAGCAGAAAGAGCCTTCATCATTAATGGTTACACACCAAGTTTACAAGATTTGTGCAGACTTCGTTATTGCCAGTAGTGTAAAAGTGTAAAGGCTCAACTGATGAGGGTTGGGTAAGCTGGAAAGCAGTTGTGGAAATACTGGGTAGCACTTCAGTCATTGTTTGGCAGTGTCTGAAAGCTCAGCATTTCAGTTGAGCGTGTAATAATAAAAGAAACAAGACTCCAAGTCTGAAGCCTCACTACTGGCGTGCTTAGCCTGACCGCAATGTTCATTACACCTGAAAAAATCAAAGTGTTGGATGGAATAAACAACTGAACTGTACTGAAAATGTTGCTTCTTTTATATCTAGCTGTTAAGATATGTTGCTGACAGGGCAAAAATAACTGTATTTCTATCAATGACAGCAAGAAGAAAAATGGAAGTCCATGTACAGAAGCAGAAAATGTAATGCTTGAAACTCCAGGAACTACAACTCCTTTCCTAACTCTAGGCTGAAAATATTTCCACTGTGTGTTACATTTTTCTCCAGGCTACACTCAAATCCATTTGCGATATGCTTGCTTTCCATGATATCAGCTGTGGTGGCAGCTCCAACCTAAATATTACATCTGCATAAAACAACACAAACTGCTTAACAAACATTTAATGATTATGTCATCCTGACAGACACGTGTATGGGGTGTAATGTGTTTCAGCTGTGCTCTGTCTACAGTGCCGCACAGCTTAGCTTCCTGTCTCACTGCTTTTCTCACACAAAGCAAAGCCCAGTCACAAGGTGTCTAACAAACTCATTATATCATTCAGACAGTCATTCTGCTAACACAGTCAGGTCTGGATTACCAACCGGGCCAAGTGGGCAACTGCCCAAGGGGCCCTGACCTAACTTATTCAACTTGCTTTTGTTGTCTGACCAACAGTGAAAAACCCAAAGATGTTGAGTTTACCAGGGTTTTCCCTGCCATTATAAGACTTATACTTACATTTTTGCGCAGTGCCTAAACCAAATGAATAGAAAAAAACTATGCTGAGAGTTCTTTTCAACTCTGGAGAGAAAATATAACATATTGGGTTTAATATAAGACAGTATTTTCTTTCTGAAACTTAGTTTTAAAAAAGTGGGGGTTGTCCTATATTCCAGGACTAGACATTCACGTGTTCCATGTAACTCTGGCCTTTTACACAGTGTTGCATTATGGGTTATCTGTAGCCTTAATATTTTGCTAGGCTAGTGAGTGATTTTGAGTCCGACTATTGGTAGTCTTTCAGAGTTAATCAGCCTTAAAAGTGTTTTGTTGGTTCAGTTTAACCTGCAGGAGTTTCTGAAGGCTGGTGTAACATGTTCTGCTGCCACAGAGAAAATAAATTCATGATGAGTAAAAATTAGTTCTTAGCATCTCCTGACATCTTTACTGCAGAAATAAAATATATCTGTCACAGATGATGAGCTATAAAAGACTGGAGTCTGAAAAACGTTTACTTATTTTCTTAATGTGACAGATCTAAATTAATTGCTGTTGCACAACAATCACACTTCTGTTGTCTTGCATACTTACTGATATTTGTCTGTCCCTATTTTTGCTCCCGTCTCTAAAAAACATATACTGTCTCGCTCATATATGAATATATGTTTAATAATATGTTGTTTTCTGAATTATTATAAAATTCAGTGGTTTCCACACAGAGATGTATTTGTGGCGGCCCGCCATATCAACATTGACTGCGACATATTGATTTTCTATTTTCTTTTTTACTTTTTCAAATGGGTAAAATCTTATTTCATTGTAGAGCAGTGAACAGCACATTTATTGCTCAGCCCCTCCTCGCCCCGCTCTCTCGCTCTCGCTCTCTCTCTCTCTCTCTCTCACACACACACACACACACACAAACACATTGGCAGTGCACTTGTCTATGAATAGCCCCTCCAATCCCTGCAAACTCTGAATCCAACCATGATCATACGCGGGAGGAAGGATTGTCATTGTTTTTTTCCCGTAGAGAAAACAGCTAGCATAGCTGCTAGTAAACACCAAATGCTTGTAAAAGGGGCATACTGTAGCTATAGCTAATGAAAAGAGAGATGTAGCTGAGGAGGAGGAGGACAGCAGTCAACATGCTGCTGTGGGAGACCCAGCTAGGGCAGAAGCAACAGGTGAGATGGACAGCAAACACAGAGATAGAGCTGTATATTGTTCAGTTATTTATTTGTCACAAAGTACTTGGCAATTAAAATATTTGCAGTGGAACACCTTATATGCGGTATGAATTAATAATTACTGGCTGGGGCATATCCTCCTTTATAAAGCACAGGAAGGCAAAAGGCAGGAGATCGCATTACATACACAAGGCATTACAACAAGTCTCAAGAATGTCTATTTGTTATAACACTTATACAGGAAGGATCATACCAAAGAAAAGAAAAATCATGGTTCTGGTTTTATGCTCTGCTGCATCTGGATGTGCTTAGAGCCATGTTTCAACTTTGCATGAACGCACCTAAATGAGTATCATTATATTTCCTTTAGGGATTTCAATAGGCAATAATGCTGCTATTGCACTGTAGTGCCTCTAAGTTCCTTTGTTGATGGTTTTTTTTTTTTTTTTTTTCAAATATGTTGACATTTGAGTTGTAATGAGAAATGTGTGAATGATACTCTTCAACATAAAGACTAGTGCTGGATCTTCCACTGACTTCTTGCTTTTATATACAATTTCTCCAGTTCCCCCTACTCCACAATATTTCAAAAAGATCTGCCACTTTCCGATATGAATACAGCTCATTTAAAGATACAAGAGTTACAATAAACCATCTGAAAATTTCCCTATAAAAGATTTTAAAACTAAAATAAAAGAGCCAATCAACACAAACTTCTCTTCCCACAGTGTAGTTTCACCAAATGTCTGAAAGGATAACCATCTTCCTCACCCATCTGACCTCTCTGAGACAAAGTGCAGTTTTTTTTTTTTTCATCCATGGATAAAAGCCTATCATACATAACCAGTTTGAGCACATCTCATGCAATTAAAAACAAATACAATGAGTCACTGAATATTGTGTTTGTCAGGTGTTATGTAACCCGTAATTACTATGACAACGTAACAAACTGTATCCAAACTCCTCCACCTCTGCTTTTGGCAAACTGTCAGAATGGACAGTCTCTGCCTGGTTTCACAGATAAACACAGATTTCAGCTTACAGAGTCTATGTAAGAGTTGCCTTAGAGGCAGGAAACAAAGGAACTGAAAATACCTAGTTCAAGCTGGGGAACTATATTTTTCTGTTCCTATTAAATTCCAGGATTACAGGAGTCGTTTTTAGGCACTTGTCCTTTGGACAAGCGCAAAAAGTCAGGCACAAAAGTCACCTTTCCAGGTAAAAGTGACAAAAATTATTTTTTTTCACTTTGTTTGCGAATGCAGAATTCAGATGTGAAAAAGTTGAATAGGACTTTTATGGAGAAAATTCTGTGGCACACCAGGGCCCAGATGTATAGATTGTATTTATAAAATAAGAATGTGCCGTGAGAATGTGCACACCGCAAGCATTCTTCAAACTAGGCATACACGAGGTTTTGAAGAGATAGATGCGGGTGAAATTATGAGGTGGTCATCGAACATAAGGTGAGAGATTTAACCTTGTAGTAAAACATTGTTTAGGTTGTTTGCCAGTTTTATTGATTGTGTTGTTATTTTGCAGTCTACACAGCATTCTGGAAAATGTGACTCAGAGGCACAACTTAATTTTTAAAGTTTTTACGAGTTCATTCTTTTTATCTACATTTGAGCCATTAATTTCGTTAATGATCTTTTCATTTGATCCTGAATTGTGAAGCACTTTATGAAGTCTGTTTCAATATGAGTTCTATAGATGAATTACTGATCATCCTTCTGACATTTAAGGATAATTATGACAGATATTACTGCGATGGTGGTAGAGGCACTATAAATAGCCACATTCATGCGTAACAGTCAGGTCGTGCATGTGCACCTGTTTCCACAGTAATTGAGGTTGCAAATAGCGAACCAGGCCTACATGCAGCTTTAAAAATCAAGAATATTTTCAACACAAGAATGCCAAATGCATTGCATTTAGGTAACGTCAAAATTGACAGCGAACTTCTGTGATAGCAAGCTTGCTCTCCCCCCTCTCCAGCTAGCTCTGTTTGTAGTTTCTAATCTCAAAAAGTGTTTTTGGGGAAATGTGACTGATTCAGTGAGAACAGTAACAATTCTCTGGGTTGGTGCTCCGCTAACATTATTGTTATAGTAAACAGTGAAGTGTATGGTGAAGTATATAGTGTTACAGGGAATTTAACAGTTGTTTAAACTAACTAGCTAACATTTCTTAATTGTCAGCCAAGTTGGGTTGCCTCCAACAGACGCTGCAGAACATTACTGCTTCCTCATAACGCACCCAGTCAAATTAATCTTCAACTGTTCAAAAATTTTTTCTCTGTTTGACTTGTATAGTGCAGTTGTAACGTCTCTTCTTCTTGGTGCTTTCCCTGGTACTTGACCGGGCTGCAGAGCCTATTTGAACTGCAAGCGGTTCCTACTCTGCGGAAAACTTGATCGACTCCTGATTGGTCAGTCAAAGCATTCTGAGCTAGATGTATCTTGGGGAAAAATGCATTCGTCGCAAAGTGGTATTCTGAATGGAAGCCAAGTAATGAGTGGCACATAACGTGAAGACAGTTTTTTTTTTTAATGACTTTTAACTTGTCCAGTGCGACAAGTAAATTTGTCTTCCACTTGCTCTACAAAAAATTCATTTCTCCCAGACAAGCAGACAAGCCTTAATGTTGAGCCCTGCCACATGCTCCAAACCTGTGACTTCACTGCAACACATGCAGCTGCTGACATGTGCGGCTGGTCAGCTTTCCCAGTCTCCTTCACAGGGATTCAGGCGGGGGCTGCAGGGGACAAGGATTTAGGTGGGGGGACTGAGAGCCCCTGTTTTATGCCTCCATGATCTTCCTGTTGTCAAGGGGAGGGGAAAGGGGAGTTGCCTAAGCTCACATCTTGATTACTTCAAGCAACAATAAGTACCTCACTTGTAATGGCAGGAAGACCAAGGGAGGTTGAGTCTCTGGGACGAAGACAAACAGACTCTGTCTGGGGAAAAGGCGTGAGCTCTCAGCTTAGGACTCATCACTTGACAAAGGTGGAAAAGTCCTCTGCTACAGATGGATGAAGTTACAACAGGCAAACTGTTTGTTGCTGCTGCTTGATTAGACACTTAGGGAATTTAAAAAAAAAAAAATCTCCCTCTGCAGAGACATCTACACGGCTGGAAAATTTTCCTCATGGTCTTTACGGAGAGTTGATTCTGACAGTAGGTAAAGGAAATAATATAAAAAACTTCCACTGAGAAAATAATTGACAAACACAGAGGAAATGTGGAATGACTCTGACTGGTGAGGACTTGGAGTCAAACTTGTCAGACAAGCAAGGGATATAAGGAAACAGACACGAGGAGGTGAGTTAGAAAATTATCTGACCTGACATTTTCATTTCATATGCAACACACAGAATACTGATTGTGCTCTGAGCCCACTGCACCATCACAAGTGTTGCCAGATTTTACCTTTAGAACAGTTTTACTTCTTTTTGTCCCCCTTTAAGTAGCTTTAAGGTTGTTATAATACCTTAATCCTCTCTATCGGACAGTATGGTATATAAAGTATTTTGTATTCCAACTCTTTATTTAAGCTACATGCATCATTTTTCAGCATGACATTTTATATCGCTGGAAACTTGAACTTTTCTGTGGGTTTGAACAAATTTTTGCTGCACAGTGTGACTGTTCTGACTGTTGTGTGGAACAGTTCAACTGGCACGGCCATTCTTTTCTAATACATTCAGTTTGACACTGCAGTGTACAGTCTCATGATCAATTCAGTTAAATGAAGTTATCTTTTATTATTAACTCTGTTTAATTAGCAAGATTCAAGTCAGGCAACTTATAAACTTGAGTTACTACTTTGGTTTTTCCCAAACATCCAACTGATCATTCATTTCCCTCATTAAATTATATTGTTCAGGAACATTGTCAGCTTTTCTGCATACTTCCCAGCATGCATATATTTGGGTTAAAAAGGTCATTTTTTAAAATCTTAGTACTTGATGAAGCTTGTTCTGGGTCTTTTTATACATGACTCTTTTCTTGTAAGACACTTCAGCTTAAGATTTTATATTAATGGATCCTGTATTGACTGATGCTACTTGCAGTGCAACTAAAACTATAATGATTTGGTAGACTTGACACTACTTTACTGGTGAAGTGGAGGCCACTGTGCTCTTGAGAACCTTCAATGCAGCAGAATTCCTTTTTGTAGCCTTCCCCAGATCTGTGCCTCAACACAATCCTCTCTCTGAGCTCTGCAGGCAGTTCCTTCGAGTTCATGACTTGGGTTTTTGCTCTGATATGCATTGTCAGCTGTGAGACCTTATATAGACAGGGTGTGTGTGCCTTTCCAAATCATGCCCAATCAATTGAATTTACCACAGGTGGACTCCGGCCAAGGTGTAGAAACATCTCAAAGATGATCAAGAGAGACGGGAGGCACCTGAACTAAATTTCAAGTTTCATAGCAAAGGGTCTGAATACTTACGTCAATGTGATATTTTAGTTTTTCCTTTTTAATAAATTTGCAAAAATTTCTAAAATTCCGTTTTCGCTGTTTGTCATTATGGGGTATTGAGTGAAGACTGATGATCGATGAAATTTTTTTATTTTTGCATAAGGCTGCAACATAACAAAATATAATGAAAGTAAAGGGTTCTTAATACTTTCTGAATGCACTGTATATTATATATTTTATATATATGGTACTCTCTATTTGAGAAGAAAACTGACGACTAGAACCCCACCAATACGTCATTTACTTATCAGATATATATCAAAACCAGCGTACATGTCAGCCATTAAGTAACAAAAAATGACAGTAGATAAATGGCAAAGATCTGTTTGAGATCAGTTGGACAGTCTTTCCATTACAGGAATTTGTCCACGAGAGAACAATGACAAGATGACTTCTTCTTATATGACTGCAAAATGTCCTGCTCACTACTGCTCTTGGTTCTATAAAGCTAGTCAGTATTTTCATATTAACAATGGGTGAAATTACTTTGTGTAAAGGGAAAGGGGTGGCATGTAGCGATGAACTCTGATAATAATCACAAACTCCACTGTTACACTCAGCTCTACAGAGTGTTTAGCATCTTTCATCTTATTGTTTTGTTTTTATTACCAGCAACTTTACTGTTTTGGTCCAGTTATAGGGCTCTCATCAACCTTGTCATTCATTGAAAAAGCTCTGATAAAGCTACTGCTCTGCACACCACCTGCTCAGCAGCAAACAGCAGACACGCTTAATAGAATAAGCTGGTGAACATAGTGGAGCATTTAGAAGCTAAAGAGCCAGATATTTACCTCAGGAGTTGGTGGAGAGTTAAAAGAGAGTAAATATTAGACTTACATTCATCAAATGGACATAAACAGGGTTCTAAATTAATACTAAAGTTGCTCTGCTGAATGTGTAACCAAAATGGGAAACCAAAACACACTGTATACTGTATCCAGTGTGTTTCGGTGAGAATCACTGAATGTAAACATACATGTAAACATACAGCAGAAGAATAAACGGAAAACACAAAACTGACATATTTTTAGCAAATCCTTACAGTGAATTTGTTTGCAAAGAGTTTCACATAACATCTTGATGGCTTCATTTCAAATCCATTGTGGTCCTGTACAAAATTACAAAAATTGTCTCACTTTCCAAATACTTATGGACCTAACTGTATATCATTGAAGACTAACAAATTTGCTGAATTCATTTCGTTCCTCGTAAAACATTCACAAAGCCAGTTTTTTAAGTATTTTAAATCCTGCATTGTTTACATCCATGTTTACTTGCTACCAGTCGTCCTCTTCTCTGTTTATGTTGGTGCATTACTGTGTTTCTTGATACTGCCACCTGAAGATCAGTGGAACAGTATGAAACTATTGGCAGGACTGTGTATTACGTCATTCGTGAGATCATTGTTTAGACAAACAAAACCAGGACCCACACGTAAATAAATTCAAGGGATCCTTCATTTGTTTATACAAATCTTCTGGGATATGTAGTGTAATAGTAACACACTCTGCCATGTCTATTTCCTAAATCAAAAACTAAGGCCACTCTGGTCCACTCGTTTGCTGACATGAGGAGGTAAGTGGCTCCTTTTTCCAATAATAAAAATGGATTTTTCTCACAGTGAGGAAGTTGACAGTGTAATGGCGCAATTGTGTGTAGAATTAAACTTTGCCATTAAACTGTGTTACAGTCAGTAGAGCATGGCGATGTTGTAACGTCTGGTTAAAGTGCAACACACCACAAACCAAAGACTTAATAAACCTTTTCAGTAACCACTTTACCATTGAGCAGCTTGTGAAGGCTGAGCAGGAAGATATTAGTCTGAGACTAGTAAAATAATAGCTCTCCTGCATCAATTCATTCAATTGCAGTTAAACACAGAACAAAATGATCCGCAATTATCTAAGTAGTCACTTCTTTAAGTTCATTAGTCAGCCAGCACTTAACTAAAATCTGCTGAATGAGGAGAGATGGGTGTTTCTCTCCTCTCTCTCCCCCTATGCTTTAAAGAGCTCCACAGACTTGTAATGCTTTTGTGTTCAGACGCTGACGTACATTGTGGCACAGATGAGTCTCAGCCATTCGCTACTGTTCCTGCTGTGTGTCCACGTGTGTGGCTGAGAATGAGTGAATTCCAGAAACAGACAAAGTGACAAAGATAGAAAGAGAGAGGGCGGGAGACAAGGAGGGATAAAGCATGCATGACAAATTGATTTATTACTTTTGTTGCTGCTGAATGATTCTGATGTCTACAACTGTGTTTTTCCTGTGTGTGGTCATATACATGTCTGCTGACACCTTTTATAAGTATGCCTGACAGATGGTGACCTGTATCTACTGCTTTGGACTGATTTTATGGGGTCCATGCTGTATTTCCCAGTGACCAGAGACCTGACAGACACCCAAACACACTGTATGCTATGGAGAAGACACTATCATCCCCACAAAGATGTGCAATCACTGGTTTGCAAGGCTTGTTGGCGTCTTAAACTTCAACCCATGTAATGACCACTGACACAGACACACAAACACAAACACAAACACAAACACAAACACGCGCACACACACACACACACACACACACACACACACACACACACACACACACACACACACACACAATTTGCCAGTGAATAATGGTAAATGTGTGTTTAACCACAGTTTGACGACTTCGGCTTCACTGACAAGTTAACCTTTAGCATTTATGAATACAGTAAGACAGATGAAGGACAAAAAAAACAGACTAAAAAAATAATAATAATTAAGCTAAAATATTGAAAAGTGTCTGCTGGACTGTGATGTCTTCCTGTTCAGTTCATCTGGGGCAAGGCTGGACGACTTTATGTCATGTTCAGCAGAGAGTAGGAAATGAACTATTCATCTTCATTAGAGCACAGTGGCAGATAAAATACTGCAGTTCTCTTCCACTGCACTCAGTCTCTTTTAAAAACAACATCTGATAAAAATTTTTGTGGTGGTATTACATGAAGCAAAAACATACATGAACATGTTTACTGGGGTCATTCAAACGATGAAATAATCTTTGAAAATATCTGTAAACTAAGAGCAGCAGAGATAAAAGGGCTAAATCATCAGTCTACCTTGAAACATGTCAAGCAGTTAATTGAGGCTTAAACAAGTCTTTCAAAACATAATAAACCAGCTCACTGATTTTACACATTAAGATCAAATACTCATCATGGGGAGTTCTACTGTGAAAAAAACTGTTTTCTGTGGCTCCGAAGGAGCTTTATCAAACCTGAAAAAATAACCCTGATGAGGTTATTAATGTTATCTCAGCTTGGACTTGGAGACCACAAATGTGTGACAGAAAGCCTGCATTACAAACTGAAGGTGTGGAGTTTGAAAGATGTGGGCTTTTATCAGGCTGGGAGTGTGTGATCAAACATGCAAGCAAGTTGCATTCTGGGAAATTTAAGAATATACCCAGCTTTGCTGCTGCTTTGAGATTTATAATTCTTTTTTTTTTTCAACGTCTCTTGCCAGTTCCCCAATATTATGGAAGTGCAATACTGACTAATACCAAAAATAAGATCTATATATATATATATATATATATATATATATATATATATTATTAAAGGGAATATTCTAAAGTTAAAAAGTCTGATGATGATCCACCTGGTGATGTTTTTTTTTATTAACTAGGATAACTAAACATTTTGTTAAATATCCCTTAAGTTTGGTTATTAAAAAATGGTGAATAAGATACACAGTGAGCAGGACATTTTATAGAGTAAAAATCAACTTGTCAGCGCTTTCTCTTGGATAAATTATGTAACGGAGAAACTGTCTCTAAATGACCACAAACATATTTTTGACAGTTCTGTACTGCAACTGCTTTTAACATATCGGCAAACATAAATGCATATACCAATATATCTGTGAAGATAAAATCAGTAATGCACCGATACGGAATTTCAGGGCTGATAAAAATAACTGATAATTATTGGTTTGTCGTGGTCGATACTCATATGATAACCGATAAAATTCTTCTTACAAATATCAAAATGTGAAGGGGAAAATATTAATATTTTATATATAAGTATATAAGTTTATATACTCATATATACACTTCCCCTCTGCCTGGGACTGCTATGAATGATTTTGCCACTGTTGGTAAAGAAATGATCAGGAATGTAGTAATGCAACGAAAACCCTCCACCTGTTCACTTGACCCCATCCCCACCACCGTTTTTTACACTGTGTTTAATTGTCTAGAGGATGAAGTGCTATTGTAAGTGATTGTAAATCACTCCCTGCTAGCTGGTACTTTCCAGTATGCACTGAAAACTGCTGTTGTGAAA
Organism: Xiphias gladius; assembly: GCF_016859285.1. Taxonomy (NCBI): domain Eukaryota; kingdom Metazoa; phylum Chordata; class Actinopteri; order Istiophoriformes; family Xiphiidae; genus Xiphias; species Xiphias gladius. The sequence continues at coordinate 556,054 of NC_053419.1, forward strand.
CAGAAGTTCCAATCCGTCTTTCGTCCTCACCATAGCACTGAGACAGCGCTAGTTAAAGTTGTAGATGATCTGAGATTGAACATGTATGACTCAATATTAGTACTTTTAGACTTAAGTGCTGCATTTGAAATGGTCAATCATGACATCCTTATCAACAGATTACAGAATTGTGCTGACCTCTCTGGCTCAGCTTTAGATTGGTTTAGGACTTATCTATCCAGCAGAGATTTTCTCTCTCTCTTGTTGGCAACTCCACGGTTTACACTAGCATAACATGTCGTGTTCCTCTAGACTCCATTCTGGGACCTGTGTTATTACTGTATTCATGTTGCAAAAAATCTGGACATGCTTCTAGATCCTTTTTTTCACCTTGGAAATATTTGTAAAGTGCAACCGTTGCACACCAGTTAGATACTGAGAGATTTATGCATGCTTTTAGGCACGAGTAGGCTTGATTACTGTAATGATCTCTTTTCTGGTCTACCTAAGAAAGCTATAAACAAGCTACAGATCATTCAGAATACAGCAGCACATGTACTGACTGGCCTTTTAGTTCTTCCCAGGGTGAGTACAATGAAATATGGCGGTCCTCACCTCTTGTAGAGCCTGCCACAGGAACTGAGAGCGTCACAATCTGTCAACACCTTTCAAAGAAATCTTAAAACATACCCTTTTAGCTTAGCATTCTCTTAATCTCTTTATTAAATTATTTTGTTTAATTCCATTTCAATCTTTGCTCTTCTACTATGATTCACTGGACTCTCTATTTTACCTTGTCTCCTATTTCGTATAGTATCATTTCCTTATGTATCTTCGTATTTACATTGCATTGTTTATAGCCTTGTATTGAAACTTTGCACGAATGGCGCTATATGAAAAAAGTCTGATTTGATATGAACTAATTAGATTTTGGAGGTCAAAGGTCAAGATCACTGTGACTTCACATCCGTCCCATTCTTGTGAACACAATATCTCAGGAATGTCCTCAGAGAATATCTTTAAATTGGCACAAAAGTTCACTTCGACTTATAGAACTCATACAGTAATTATGACAAAATACACTTAATACCTTTTATTAAATTCCTTCAAAGTCTTCACTGCATGTTTTCAGGTTGTCCGTTGGTCCGTCCTTCCATAAGTATGTACGTTTGTATGTCTGTCCCATTCTCGTGAACGCGATATCTAAGGAGCACCTTAAGGGTGTTCATTGGAACTCAAGGATGAATCGACCGGATTTTGGTGGTTCAAGGTCAAAGGTCAAAGTCACTGTGACCTCACGTCCGTCCCATTGTTGTGAACACGATACATCAGGAACACCGTGAGGGAATTTCATTACTTATTAGGATTACTGCTAATCATGATTTAAAAAAAAAAAAACAAACACTTAATACCTATTATTAAATTCCTTCAGTCTTCACTACATACTGTATATTATATGAGTCTGGGCAGACATGGATGTAAACTGCAACTTGACTGCTTGGCAGAGCCATACAACTGTGAGGGGGTAATTCTAGTTTTGATTTGCAGATTAATTAATACCATATCTTATCTCCTTTTTGACATGAATGTACATACTTCTGGAGTAATTAATGATTATCTAACTTGAACATGATCTTTTGCCATCATTGTCCTCTGTCCGTCCTCTGTTGCTGATGTGAGACTCTCTGCTCTACAGGTACTGCTGCTAGAGAGGAGGCCAGTTGGTCTCAGCCTCAAAGTCTTCAAGAGTTTATCTAATATAAAGATAAGGGGCGAGTTGGGCTCAGCAGTTATATACAATTAGCGTTTATTTACATCTTGTTCATTTGCTACTAGCATAATGAACTCTGTTTGTCTCGGTAAAACATACCGGTGTAGTTGATGAAAAGGGGACAGCAAGTTGGCCTCCGGCAGAATGGTCAAAGATGTCACATTTCTGCAAATTTCAAATCCTTTCTATTAGCATTTTTGCAAGTTTGATAAAAAAGAAGTTTAGACTGATACCTATTGCTTCCAGAAAATAGCCATATGCTTGAACTTTAAGTCCAAGACTGACAAAAGCTTTCACCTTCTCCTGCCCACCCGGCTTTTATATGTGACTAAACTATAAGCTGTATAACTGAAAGCATTGCAACCTTAAATAGTGTTATAAACTCACTTGAGTACTTTGTGACATAGTTTCGCTTTAAGCAGTGCAGGTAGTGACTAACTGAATCAAGCTTTCCCCTCTGGGCTCACTGTAGCTTTGTGCACTCATTGCTATGACTGTTAGTACTACAAACCCATACAAATCAATATACTATCAACTCAGCTGCTGATACCAGCTCTCATAAAAATTAGCTGTCCTTGACACTTCGCGTACAAGTCACACTGCAGCCCATATGCAAAAGAATGCTGAAGAGGTGTGCTTGGGAGCTTCGGGGCTCACCAAATGCCTTCATGTACCAAGATCAGACAATAGACTCAGTGCTTGTTAACCTGTTAGCCTGTGGATATTACTCCTGATTCCTGATTTCTGCTGCCTACTGACTTTGGAGAGACCTGCTGCTACATTTGCCTTAAGTTACACAATTTTAAGTGCCTTTTAGTGGAAATAATTGTTTTACATTTTGACTTAAATACTTCTTATCTCTTCTACAGGTTATCTTTCATTTCAGCTATTGTCATGATAAAATATATATACAAGATGGTAGAGTACTATTTAGTGTAAAAGCACACACAGCTATGTTATCAGCTGTATGTAGCCTGCAGGGTCATATTTTGGGAGAGAAATGATGCATATTGTTCTACTTCAACTCAACACTGGTATATCATGTTAGTTTGTCCTGCACTCTTATGTTGTAGAAAGTGCACAACACCCAATACTTGATACATTTAGAGGTCCACACCTGGTATATACCATGGCACCCACCGTCCATAGTCCGCAGTGTCCTCCACATTATCTGCTATAAATATTGACCAAAATTCTATCAAACAATAACATTAATTACATTTTCTTACTTATCAGCCACCAATATATTGTGCATCCCTAAAAATCAGCAAATAATATCACCTACATGTTGGTCAAGCTCAAAAGTCTATGGTTTGCCCATGGTTTATGCTTGCTGTAAATTTTGAAATCACTACCTCATAAAATCAGGAATCACAAATTAAAATTCAGTTGAATGATTCCAGAGATTGCAGGTAGGGGTGATCAGTCTTTCAGATGTGTTACATATCAGTAATTTAATGACTGAATCGGCAAGCCTTACACAGCCCACTGATTCATTCCTGTTGTTAAATTTAGTTCCACTTGTATCTTATTTCTTTGTGTTTTCCATTGTATAAGCTGGTGAACTCACTTCTCCAAAGTAAAAACAATATTAATTTAAGATTCTTGGTAAAACTGCCAAACAGGAAATAACAGTAACCCTCCACCAATCTTAATGGTTTTGTTACATTTGTTGCATCTCAAGATTCAGTAAGTATGTGACTCAGAATCAGTATTTAATTAGGCTTGGCCAGATTTAGCTGATACTTAAAGATCACTTTAATTAGGTCAATATCAGCACTGATGCGGATCAGGATGAAATGCAGTCCAGCAAAAAAAGGCTGCTAAAACATGACTAATAAACCCCTGGCAACAGTGGTGGCAGTTCAATAAAACGTGCATGTGCAGTACCCCACCAGGCACAAAGCTTCATTAAGAGTCAGCAAGCTTAATAAATCATTATTAAATAATTGAGATGAGCAAAAAAAAATATTTTTATCTTTTAAGCATTATAATATTACTTCATATGAAATTATAAATATGAAATTAAAAAAGAAAAATTTATTTTGTATTCTCTTTCCTAACGGGTACCGGCCCAGCCATGCGGTACACAATAATTCAGCACCAGCCTCCTCCTGATCCTGCCCCCACCTAATACAAGTAAATGGGTGTTAAAACCAATAAAACAGTAGGATTCATGTTTAATAGATTGAGTAATCAATCAAGAGCAGTCCCTTTTTGTGTAATAAATATGTAATTAGGTCTAATATTTGTCTTATCAGTACTAGGGGCCTGGTAGGACACACCTATCCATTACCACAACATTAACCACCATTAGCGCCACTACCGGTGTTAGTCCAGCAGATGGCGACAATGTGTGCCACTTTTGCATATTGTCATGCTGTAACTATGACAGAAGCTGCAGCTCTTTAAGCACTGAGCAGAAAACTAAAATATGAAAAAACAAGTCAAGACAATCTTTTACTATGTTAATGAAAGTCAGGAATGGATGTAACTTCAGCATTTATTTTGAATTTAAATGTTTAGATTGTAGAGAACCTTTTTTCCAAGTCCCATGTCTGTTTTGTTTTCTGGAGGATCTTTCTGTTTGGTGAAGTAGCCAGGCTGAGCTGGATACCAGTGACTGAACAGGCCTATTTTATTTAACTAATAATGATATAACATAATAATGTAAAATGTTAAACAATGTTAAAACAGACAAGCATCTGTGTGCACATATATGTGTTATATTGGGGGTTGGGAGGCTTGGGGTTCTGTTAAAACAAATCCCTTTGAAGGGTTGCCGTAGTCTAAAAAGTTTCGGAGCTACTTTTCTAAACCAGGAGTTTTCAAGAGAGAGAGAGTAGATGAGGGAAAAAATCAAACATAACATAAAAAAAAAACTTAGCTTCATTTGGTCTGTAATTTGTTGTAGTTACATACTAAAAAAATAGACAGACCTCTCAGTAGCAGTCATGTAGTGGTCTCACAAAATTCATGTTCTGCTGAATGCTGATAAGTGCGTGATGAAGGACTGTCACTGATGACCTACTTTAATTAAAAATCAGTGTTTCGTTGTTGGGGACCTGACAAGGAGTGATGAGGAAATGCAGCACAGGCAGACTGCGCGAAGTACATGGTAGCTGCCACAAAAATAGCCTGTGATAGCCTATTAATCATATTAATATCTGATTTGCTTGATTGTTTGTTTTTTACCCGGTAGCAAATGTGGCATACTACTAATGTGTGGCCAAAGGGTGAGAATCTTTGGTTAAATATAACTCTAAAAATGGTAATCATGCTTTAGCTGGTAGTGGATGTTGTAGGAAGTCAAATGGAAATCAAAATGCTGGCAGTGAATTTTCAATGATACATTCAATATAAATATTTTGTCATTACAGAATGTTGATAATTACTGTAATGCAGCAGCATACCTTCTCCTCAAATGTATTAACAAATGCAAATTCTTACATTATAATTTCTGAACGGCTCCTCATAAAACCGAGGTCAAAACCCAGTCAAAGATAGTTGAGTAGCTCCAGCTTTAAGCACCTGAAGATTGTGAGCATGCACATTAGTAATGCCTTATTTGAAATGCAATATTTGGGATGGCAACCAATTATATGCAAAAAATATGCACTATGCTATGGTAATACTGGCATTATAAATGTTTAAAGTCAGTGTAACTACCATGAATGATGTGAGAGAATGAATATTTACTGATCATTTCTTTCCTCTCTGTTCCAGATATCATGTTCGTTCGGGTGCAGCAGGACTTTGCTATGATTCTTCCCGAACTGTTTTTGTTGGTGATCCTTTTGCTCTCTGGACCAGTGTCCCCTATCCAGGGAGATACTCAGAAAAGCAGGAACAGTGATAAGATCCTGAGGAGAGAGTTTATCTACGAACCAAAAAGGCAAAAACGTGCCGTGGTTGACTACAGCATCACCCAAGCAGACAAATGCTCTTACACCTTTATTGTGCCTCAGCAGAAAAACAACGGGGCCATCTGTGTGAACTCTAAGGAGCCCGAGGCCTTGCTGGAGAATCGGGTCAATAAGCAGGAGTTGCAACTCCTCAACAGTGAACTACAGAAACAGAGACGGCAGATTGAAGTGCTGCAGCAGTTGGTAGAGGTCGATGGAGGTGTGATCAATGAAGTCAAGCTATTACGCAAAGAGAGCCGCAACATGAACTCCCGAGTTACACAACTCTATATGCAGCTGCTGCATGAGATTATTCGCAAGCGAGACAATGCTCTGGAGGTGTCACAGCTGGAGACCCGCGTGCTAAACCACACAAACGAAATGGGGAGGCTAGCTGCACGTTATCGCGACCTGGAACATAAGTACCAGCATCTGCTGACCCTCGCAAGCAGCCAGAGTGCTCTCCTGGTGCAGCTGGAGGAACACTGTAAGCAGAAAGAGTACTCACACGGTGTGGTTCAGGATAGGAGCCATCCTCACCATCCACAGCACTCTGTGATCCCGCAGCCTCCTCTACAGAGACCTGCAGTGTCTCCTGGAGGCTACAGGCCCTACCATCCACCTACCTACACCCGCTACACCAATAACCCCATGACTAATGAGATACAGAGTGACCAAAACTCCAAAGCATTACCAACTCCACTGCCCACAATGCCAAGTGGTACATACAGCTTCACAAACGAACCCTCTAGTAAGTAGTTGCCCACACTGACACTTTCAGATCTTCCTCTGAGGTCTGTCTTTTAACAAACACTGGGCACACATTGTCCAATACTTCACAAAGCTGTGGGAAACATTTCTTCTACAGTGATAAACCTCACTCAGAACACGCATTCAGAAGGCTGCAAATGCATTTTTGAAAGGTTACTGTAGCTCAAACTGATCCAACAAATCCAAATAATATCTTCAGTAGTTTAGGGTTTATCTATGGTTCTGGTGGTTAGTTTACAATAATGCAAGATTAGATCAAACATGAATATCTGGCAGAGTCAGACTCATTGGTGTAATCATATCCGCATTAGATTCGCATGTTTATCTAACGGGAGTTTAAGTATCTCGTAGTCTTGTTCAGGAATGAGGGTAGGATGGAATGGGAGATTTGACAGGCGGATAGGTGCAGCACCAGCAGTAAAGCAGGTGTTTTACGGGGCCGTTCTGGTGAAGAGGGAGCTGAGGCGAAAGGCAAAGCTTTCAATTTACCAGTCAGTCCTCAGCTAAGGTCATGAACTTTGGGTAATGACCGAAAGAATGAGCAGCTGAAATGAGTTTCCTCCGCAGGGTGGCTGGGCTCAGCCTTAGAGAAAGGATAAGGAGTTCTGACATCTGCAGGGTGCTTAGAGTAGAGCCGCTGCTCTTTCACATCGAAAGGAGCCAGTTTAGGTGGTTCGGGCATCTGATCAGGTTGCCTCCTGGGTGCCTTCCACTGGAGGTCTTCGGGGCACGTCCAACTGGTAGGGAACCCCAGGGTTGACCCCAAACATGGTGGAGAGATTATATATCTCATCTGGCCTGGGAACGCCTCAGGATCCCTCAGGAGGAGCCGGAAAATGTCTCTGGGGTGAGGGACGTCTAGGCTGCCTTGCTTAACCTGCTGGCACCGCGACCCAATTTCGATAAGTGTCAGAAAATGGATGGATGGATGGATCTAATGGTCGCAATAACACAGTTTGACTTTTGTTAAGATCACAAAAGAGAAAATGTCAAGGTCATAATGTGCTTGACAAAAAATGTATAAAGATAACAATACATTTAAAACTCTTAGGTCTCACATCTCACAGTCTGACTCATCACACTACAGTAACAGTTAAGCCAGAGAGACAACTGTTTGTATTAAGCCAGATTTTAGCCACTCAGGTGATCTGTACAGTGTGAGCATAAAAGCTGCAGGCTCTGGTTCAGGTTCTACTTGTTTTAAAAAATTATTAAAATAAGTAGAATGACTTAACACAACACAGAAGATTGGTAAAAAATATGCACAGTGTGTGGGCAGAAGCTCTACTCTGAGCAAAAAAAAAAAAAGCTTTATTCTGAGAAAAAGATTTCATAACCACGGGCAAATTAACCTGTCTTACTAAACAGACTGCTCTCCTCTTATAACCACGTTTCTGTAACTGGTCGACATTCAAGAAACCTTGCCGATTCTGTATAAAGCAGCACAGACTGAAAATTTAGTAGAATAGTGTGGAAACATTGGCAGGATGTGTATAACGTGTATGTGTGTCCCTATACATGTGCACAAGACAAAAAAGCGCGGAAAACCCATAGGGCTACTAGGGGTCAATAACTCCACAGGGAACCTTAAACTAGGATGAAAAGTTACCCAGCTCTATAATATGACAGCTCATCAGTAGATAGCTGCATCACCCAGACAGAAACACAGATCCTACTTTTCATTTGAGGTAGCATCTGTTTAAGAAAATAGAAGGGGAAGGGTTCCGCCACTATTGTAAGGACACAGGTTGGAATTAGTTTTCGTATGATCTTACTGAAAATTACTTTTTTAAAACTCACATACGCTAAATTTAGTATCTTATGATCATCTTGTAATGATTGTGGAAAAAAGTGCATGTAGTAGACTGGCTACATTTGAGAAAAAAATGGAAAGGTAGGAAAGGTCACACATGGAAACACAGCATACAGGAAAATATTACTTGGTCATGTGTGCTTTTGGTTGAAGTGGTTCCTATTAGACAATATTTTAAATTTAAGGTATATAACTTAATTTGGAACAAAACAAATTAACTACATAGAGTACAGTACCTATGATCTGCAATGGCCTCAGCACAGAACAAGGTAGGGCAACCTCTTTGTTACCTGCCAGGTGATACCAAGGGCATAAAAAAAAAGGCAGCGCCATCTGCTCCCTCACTCACAGTCATAGGACCTTGCTTACAGAGATTATAGTGAGTAAAAACAACTGAAACTGTAAAGGGAGGGATATATCCCCTTAGCTGTACCGGATGTATGTGGAGACTACATTAAGTTGACTCCATGATAAATTCATGTTGCATCATTTTGGTAGAAATCAAAGAGTGACATGGGCACTGGAAAGCTATTCATTTATTATTAAACCGTCTACTCTTCATCATATATACAGTGCAAACAAAAGTAAGCTAACAGTGGAATCCAGCTGTAGACAGATGACTATTGAAAAAATGACTGCTGATAGGAAGTCTTGTACTTGGATAGCAGGTTTTCATCATGCTAAAAGCTGTTAATCTTTTGGAGCATGGAGTGATGCATTACTGGGTAATGTAGAGCTGCTGTAGGTGGGTCCTGTCTGTAATGCATTTAAAGGGGCAGAAATAGCTGAGAAGGGGAAAATAAGAAATATATCATAGCAACAATAAAGAAGAACCTATGCAACTTGATATAATATACTGTAGGAATGATATGATACAGTATGGAAATTCCAGAAGGGCAATCTTTATGAATGTTGGCTAAAATAAGTCATGCTGTCTTAAATCAGTAGTCATTTCTTAAGCAGGTATCACAGTGGATTTGACAGGCTTGAAGTTTAAGAGATTTCATGCCCAGTCAGTCTGGAGATTGTCCTTCCAGAGGGAATGGGGCAAAGTCTTCCTAAAAAGATATCACAGAATATATGACGCAGCTAAAGAGTGTATTACAGTAAAGGCATTTTTCTTTTATTTTTTTGACTCTCATCAGACTTAATCCTTTGTGACATTAAGTTTCCTGAAACTGAGAATGGTTTAAGTTTATGTAGTGCTGAAATTATTTGTCTATCAGTTATAACTCAACAACAGATAAATAATCAGCAACTACTTTGATAGCTGAATAACAGTTTCAGTCATTTTTCAAGCATAAAATGCCAAACATCTGCTAATTCAAGCTTGTAAATTGTGAGGATTTAGTTCTTTTCTTTATCTTATGTATAGTAACTTTATACCTTTGGGGTTTGGACTACTGGCTGGACAAAACTGAATATGTCACCTTGGGTTTAAGGAAACTTTGACAGTGAATTTTTTATTTTTCTCTATTTCTGACATTTTGTAGATGAAGTGAACTAATCAAAGAACTGAGAAAATAGCTGAAAGATTAATCAGTAATGAAAACAATCATTTTTTGCAGCCCAAAACTGATAAAAGATGCAACATTTTGGAACAAAAGTGCAGCATTAGCAGTGAGAACAGAAGAAACTGGCAGTGAATGTTATCAAACAAAAACTCAAGTTTTGAAGATGGATGTTTCTTGAGATAACTGAGACTGGATGTATTACTTACAAATTTTCCAGAAGACATTTACAATTAACATCTCGTTGTCAAGAAAATTACAAAGGCAAAATTAAACAGCCAGATATTTTAAGGGAGTCTGAATGATTTTCACCCTGTGTGAGAAATATACATCAAAGTTGTAATTTCAATAACATTTATTAAGTGCCTATTTGCCATCTTTTGTAAATTTAGTATAAATGCTTAAATTAGTTAAAATATCCTTTTATTCGCATCACATATTAAATCATATTACCAAACAAGGCTCATCTTGTAAGGTAAAAAAAGACTATTTCTTCCTGCTTCAGCTGTCTGTGATTTCAGCGTTTGAGTTTCAATACACAAATATAGGTGTTTTTTTATTGCATTTCTGTTTGGGTTTTCATTTTTTATATAATGATTTGGGAGTTATCTAGATTTGGCCTTATTTTTGCCACAACACAGAATAAATTGCTATCCTATTATTGGGACTCACCCCAACACACTGTGGAAAGGGGCTGGGGAACAATAAACAGTTGTAGAAAATGAATAAATGGCCATGTGACCATATCCATGTAATATGACATAAAACCCTTATCTTTAACTCTCAAACAGCCCTTTAAAGTTGTGAGGACAAAATGTCCTCACTTTCCCAAAATGTCCTCACTCCCAAGGTCTAAAACTCAAACTGCTCCTCACAAAGACAGAAATACACACACACACACACACACACACACACACACACACACACACACACACACACACAGACACACAGACACACAGACACACACACACACACACACACACACACACACACACACAGACACACAGACACACAGACACACACACACACACACACACAAAACACAAGTAACCGCTGTAAATAATGGTATGATATGATCTGAATAAAATATAGCCATCTAAATGTGCTGACTCTGTGTTTCCATATAAAGTCTTGTGTTGCTACCAAGAAATACAGTGCACTTTTGCTCACTGTAATGTTTACTGCAGCCAGCATCACAGAGACTAGAAAGCATTTGTAATAACTGGCACACATAAGTCACAAAGTGACTTCACTTTACCAGGAGGCCTCTGTCCATGTTTTTATATTTTAAATGATGTTGCAGTGGTTGTACTTGAACACATTGTTATATAATTGTTGTATTATAATAATAATGATGATAGCATGTCAGAGAAATAAATATTAGTCATGAAAGCCTCTGTGGATCAACATGCAGTACACAGCTTTGTTAGTCCGTATTCCCTCTCTGCTGCAGGTCCTTTCAAAGACTGTCTGGAGGCTCTGGAGGGCGGATACCCTACCAGTGGCATGTACCTCCTGAAATCAGACAACGGCAACCGATTCATGCAGGTTTGGTGTGACCAGAGACACGACCCTGGTGGCTGGACTGTCATTCAGAGGCGTCAGGATGGCTCCGTCAACTTTTTTAGGAACTGGGAGACGTACAAGGTAATTATGAAGATCTGAGCTTAGAAGTATATGGTTTTATATGCCTTCTAGATCATGCTGAGATATCAAGCTTCAAAGATGTCAGCATTAAATTGAGATGGGATGTTGCATTTTAGGAACCATCCTTTTAAACAAGTCTAAGAGTCTATAGCCACAATAGCAGCTCTGTGAGGCTGTGCAAGTATAGCAGTGCTTTGGACCAAATGGCAATACCAGCATGCTAACGTTCACATAAAGACAACACTAAAATCCTGATGTTAAGCAGGTATAATGTTAATCAAGTTCATCGTCTTAGTTTAGCATATTATCCAGCTAAGATGTGGCAGTTAAAACTATAAACAAAGTACAACTGAGGTTTAGGTTTATTGACAACACTCCAACATCTGCAGCTACACTACAACATATCAGACTTTGTCAGGGATAGAATGAGAAAGTCCTGGACTTATTTTGATCGTTGTCCCGAGTGTTTAAACAGTCCTACAACCTCATCAATATGGCAACAATCATTCAGTGTCCAACATAAAATAATTAGAAAATGAGGCTAAAGAAAAGTAACTCATATAAAAGGCTGATAGGAATGTCACCAGTTTACCAAGTATTATGTCATAATCCAAAGTATTGCACAAATTAAAAATTTGACCCGTGATAGTTCTAGATTGAAAGTCATCAGCGAAGTTATTACAATTTAGCCTGAGAGGACATGAATGTTTGAACCAAGGTTCACAGCAATAGTTGTTGAGTTGTTGAGTTGGGTAGATGTTGAGATATTTCACAGGATAAGTGAAAACTTCTACCTGTTTGTGTTACTGAATAAAAAATTAAGGGATCACCAAAGTCCAGAGAATTCATCTTCTGGGCACCACGAATGCCTGTACCAAATTTTAAGCTATCCAGTATCATGATATTTCACTAAAAGCCAAAAATGTGGACCTCGGGCTGGGACTAGAGGAAATGTCACAGGATCACCAAAGTCAGTAGGATTCATAATGTTTTGACAAAATTTCAAGAAAAATCTAATCTATAAATCTAAAAATCTATTTAGTATTTCACCTCCAAAAAGTTAAAAAAAAAAAAAAGGAATGGTCAGAATAGAAGCAGCAGAGGCCAAGATATCCTTACTTTAATTACCTAGTACTAGTCTAGCTACAAAACAATGCATCATATATTTCAGATTTTACAAGTGGGGTCTTTGATTATACCTTTCTACCTGGTTCTTGCAAATTCTATACCTCCAGTCTATAACTCAGGCTTTCTGATATTAATTTGTCGTCTTTGTCATCTCTAACATAATAAGATTATTCAAAAAACTATTTTCTATATTTATACTAGTTAACTTAGGATACACTCCCTGATTTTGTTTCAGTGATTTATAATAACCCTAAATTCACCCTGTGAACTAACTTTGAAAAGGAACCCCGACTATTAAGAATTGTATTACTTTATATTTCCCCTTTCCTATCAAAATAAGTTGTTAGAAACACATGAAATATTTTCATTATTTACAAGTCCTCAACATTTTCACCTATGGAGGAAACTATTAATTGACATGTGCATGGACTCTGGGTCCATGATGTAAATTGGTTGCTCTTGAGAGTTGAGCTACTGGCGCTACCGTTACCTGTTACTATTTTTACAGGCGCACAGTAGAGAAGATATCAACACAATGCCACACTGTGCCGCTTTTGGTTTTAGTTTGAAGTCGAAAGGCAACAAGAGAAGTGACATAAGTCTTCAAAGCTCTCCTAACAATAAGAAGAGGAGAAAATAGTGGAAAAATACTTCTGGACAAATACAACTTCCTAAAGACCCGCAGCTGTGTTCTAACCACTTCTTTCCAGATGCATTTGATGCATTTAGTCAACCACAGTTATGTACTTTGGAGAAAAGTCCCCAGTCTAAGAATGAGGTTAATAAAATTTTCTATAGAGCCAGTCCAGGGCTGTTCTACTTTTAATTCTGGACCACCAGTTTATACAGTCTTACTGTATGGCATTTAAATAATTAAAGACTGAACAATAACATTCTTAATAAAGAATTAAAAAAAAACAATTACAATAAATCAAGTAATAAATAGGGATAAAAGAAATTAATAGGGAAACAAAAGGATAAAACACAGTAAAACTGTGAACATAGCATCACCCCAAATAAAGACCAGATTAAAATACGCTATGAACAATAACTGAATTTTTATCAATCTTAAGTATATAGGTTTCTAGTCAAGTGTAGCAGGTAATGGCATAACATTATCTTTATTAGATAAATAAATTCTTATCACAACACTGTAAGTTAGCTGTAATTCTTATATTAATTTGCTTAAGAAATCCAATAAATACAATAATTTAAAAGGTTAGTAATAAAGGCATCTATACACTATTTCATCTGTGTTCCCAAGTAAAGAATTAATGTTTTAAAGACCTTGTTTAAATGAGATTCAAAATTCAGATTGGAGTCTAAAATCACTCCAGGACAAAAAAGAAAAATGTACAATTGTGTGCTATCTGCATAACTGCGGTAAATGACACCGATGTCTGTGATGTTACTAAACAAGTGCAAAGAAATCTTCTTGGAAGAATGCCAGTCAGTGCCAAGCATGTGTTATATATGCTGGGAAAATACTGTCCTGAAACCAAGTATGGGCCTGCAAGACTCACCTATTTCTTAGATCTGTCGATTAAAATGTCAGATGTTAAATGTCACATTTGCTCATTAGTATTATCAGTCACAGACTTTTACTACTTTAGCTGAGTAATTAAACTGGAACTCTTCTAATATGGCATTGCTGTTTAGACGATTCTTAGGGCCTAGCTTGTTAGATTAACTGAAGACTATCTTTGTAGATGTATTAGTAAGACCAACATCCCATTAACACCAGCCAAATATTGAAAGCAGCACATAAGGTGCACATTATCAGCAGCTACAGTCCTCCATAGGCCAAAGAACTGCTACATGTGTTTACAAGAACTCACAACCCAGTAATCAATGTAGTTGCATATATTTTGCATTAGTTGGAAGAAAATAGACATGAACCATAAAAACATTCTTTGGGATGCAGCTACATGAGTGAAGTATCAGCCTTGTAGACAGCTGTATTGATTCAAACTTAAGTGTATCTGTTTGTTAAAGGCATGTTAGACAGATGCCCTCCTATCTAGTCAATCTTTAAGCCTTTCAGTCGTTCAGAAGCTCATACTTTGCAAGTTGACTAGTCATGAATGGTTGTTACCACTTCGAGACTAGCCTCAGTTTCAACTGCATCTGCTACACGATCGGTTTTGTCGTATGGCGTTTCTTACATAAATCTTTCTTAAAGCTGAGAAATGTCATTGGCATTTTTTGTTCACATTCTAAGCTAAATTGATATCTGCTACTGCAACACTTGTTATCAAAATGGAATTGTACAAACACGACTTTGAAAACTGCCATGGTTATATTAAAAAGACCTAATAATGTTATACCTATGATGAAACAATTAAACTGCAATTTAGCTCCCACAGCTGAAATTTTTAACAAAAAAAATCTGTTTGGCCAACCCAACTCATTGTGTAATATATGAGGAATTGTAAGAAAAACTCAACAAAATCAAATCTGTGAGATCACAACAGCAGAGCTGAAATCAATTAAAATGAACTAGACATGCTCTCAGTGTTGCAGCCAGCATACTGATCCAATGACTTCCAAACCATGCTGTGTTTAATTGTCAAAGCATAACATTCTGTGGCCTCAAGTGAGGACTTCCCAATCTGGATACTCTTTTCAGTACTTTAAACTCAAGACCATTATGCCACTGCTCTTGGCCTCTCACTTTGACATCATACAAGTGTTTCACAAATGCTAGGAAAACATGGGTGGTTTCTTGCTGAAGTCCAAAGTTGTATCCAAGAGGAGGAAAAACAGCTTCTCTCTTGTAAATCTTAAAATAAGACAATGGCTGTGAAATTTCCTATTAAATCATGAGTTACGAAGAGTAGGAATGGATTTTTCCAGACTAAAAATGTCTTTCCTCCCTTCACAGCAAGGGTTTGGAAACATTGATGGTGAATACTGGTTAGGCCTAGAGAACATCTACTGGCTGACAAACCAGGGCACCTACAAACTGCTGGTAACCCTGGAAGACTGGACTGGACGCAAGACCTTTGCGGAGTACGCCAGCTTCCGTGTCGAGTCAGAGGCTGACTTCTACAGGCTGCGGGTGGGGCGATACCATGGCAACGCCGGAGACTCTCTTACCTGGCACAACAGTAAGCAGTTTACCACACTGGACAGAGACCATGATGTCTACACAGGTGAGTGGAATGTAGTGCAATAGAAGGCAATGATAAGTACAAGTACTGCTAACATTTTGGTATCTGAATCAATCAGATATAGCCACAAAGTATATATGCCACTCCTCGCATTGAATAAGGGTAAGTTAATCATAACTGTCTGTATTCAGAGTTGAGTTATGTACCCAAAATGACAAGTTGATACAGACACTTCCCTTTGATAGACTAGTGTGAGGGTCTGCGCTGCCTCTCACCCAGTGTCCTGGGATAGGGTCCTGCCCCATGCCACTCTGCACAGGATAAGTGGGTATGATGGACGGATACAGAAACTGGGCACATCAGCGTTCAGGCTTCAGGCTATGGATACAGTGGCCTCAGAAAATCTTCAGACCCCTTCACTTTTTGTACATTTTATTGTGTTGTAAATTTAATTTTAAATGTATAAAATTTACATTTTTGCTCATGAATCTAAACTCAATAACCCATAATGACAAACTGAAGACATGTTTTTAGAAATGTTTACAGATTTAAAAAAATTAAAACTGAATTCAGTACTTTGTAGAAGCCCATTTGGCAGCAGTTACACCTTTAAGTCTTCTTGGGTTAGTCTCTAAAAGCTTTGCACACCTGGATTTGGTCAGTTTATCCCATCCTTCCTGGCATGTGTTCTCAAGCTCCATCTGATTGGATGGGAAACATCTGAATTGCCACCTTCAGGTCTCTCCACAGATGTTCTATGGGGTTTCAGTCCAGGCTTTGGCTGTTCCACTCAACAACAGTCAGAGACTTTTCCTGAAACCATCTAGCGTTTTCTTGGCTTTATACTTCAGGTCAATGTTGTGCTGAAACGTGAACTGTCACCTCAGTCTCAAGTCATGTGTACTCTGGAGCAGGTTTTCTTCAATTACCATTCTGTATTTGGCTGCATTCCTCCTTCCTTCCAATCTGACCAGTTTCCCTGTCCCTAATGCTGAGAAGCATCCGCATAGCATGATTCTGCCAACACCATGCTTCAATGTAGGGATGGTTTCAGCCAGCTGATGAGCGGCATATGCCAGATGTGACGTTTGGAGCTCTGCCCACAGGGTTAAATTTTTGTCTCATCAGACCACAGAATCTTTTTCCTCATCTGTTCAAAGTCCAAACAGGTTGTCATGTGCCTTTTAATCACAGTGGCTTCCATCTAGTCACTCTCCCAATTATGGGACCTTATATACCCAGATGTCTGACTTTCTAAATTATGTCCAATCAATTGAATTTGCCACAGGTGTGAGGGCCCCAATTTGGACTGCCACAGCAAAGGGTCTGAATACTTTGTAAATAGAGGTTTCAGTTTTTGATTTTTAATAAATTTGTAAAAAAATTCTAAAAGTATAAAAGTGTGAAAATATCAATTTTTGTCCATTTAAATTAAATCTATAACACAATAAAGTGTGGACAAAATGAAGGGGTCTGCATACTTTCTGAAGCCACTATATACAGTCCATGGCACTAGTGTTTGATAGAGTTTTGCCAAAACAAATACATGTCTTGAGTTCAATATTGTTACATATGCGTAGGAGGTACACTGCTCATGAGACGTGTCAGGATTCATCAATCTCAGCTCAGTAGACAATAGTAGCCTAACTTTGTCCACTGTCCCCAAGGACACTTGGTTATGTTTTAAGCAGTTTGATATTCAGAGAAACTGTCTAAGAGTTTGTTATAGCTATAACTGTTCTGCCTGAAATTCACATCAGTAACATAGAATCATAAAACTACCCTTATGTTGTATTTTGTTTGTTTCTTGCTGTTCTGTTTTTGAAAAATAATACTCATCAGCCTCTATGTGTTATTTTTGATTGTGCAAAACAAAATGGCTTTATCTACTTTTAGAAGATTACAGCAGCAATTAAGCATTAATCGTTTAAAATTTGTCCAAATACCAGTGTTCTACTATTCCTTTGTGACTGAAGACATGCACGCAGAAAATAAACATTTGGATTTTGGAGATTTAGATTCGGCAAGCAAGCCACCCAGTTATGGTCTGGTTAATTTCAATGATCTGAATGTGTGCACAAATACACGTCTGAATATGGATAACTTCTTCTTGTGGACATATTTAAATTTCTTTTAGCTGACTTGATTCAGCAATTCTGCAATCGCCGACATATAGTTAATAATAATAGTTTTAACAAAAAACAAACATGTCTTCCCGTGTGCTGCTGTAGATTTGTCCACAGTGCCCACTACTGTGTCACAGTGTCATACCAGTTGGTTTGCTTAATTCCTTGTGTCTCCAGGTAACTGTGCCCACTACCAGAAGGGAGGATGGTGGTATAATGCCTGTGCTCATTCCAACTTGAATGGCGTGTGGTATCGTGGTGGACATTATCGTAGCCGTTACCAGGATGGCGTCTACTGGGCTGAGTTTAGAGGAGGAGCTTATTCTCTGAAGAAAGTGACCATGATGATACGACCCAATGCAAACACCTTCTATTAACAATTCAGTTATTCAAAACTGAACAGTTTACTGGACAAATGTTTCCTCCAAAGGGATTCCATTTCTATATCACAAAAACAGGAATCCTTGAATTTCAACTTCCATCTTCGCTTTTTTACTGTTAGTTGCTTTACATTCATAATGAGGTTTCAAATTGGTCATGTAGAGACGCAATGGGATTTGTGCAAATTTTTTTTTTTAAATTTTATTCCTCTTACAGGTATATGATCTACTTGTCTTGTTTGGGCTCATAAATCTTTATTATACATAAATCAACAAAAGCACACACAAGCATACATCATTAAGTTGCTGATACTTCAGAATATTGTTGTGCTTAAATTACATACAGTTTCTATTATGTACTATATGTATAGGTTGGTAAATGGTAAATGAACTGCACTTATATAATGCTATTCTAGTCTTATCAACCACTCAAAGCGCTTTACACTACTGCCACATTCACCCAGTCCCACACACATTCATACTGGGGTTCAGTATCTTGCTCAAGGACACTTTGACATGCAGACTTCAGGAGCTGGGGATCGAACCACCGACCTCTCTGTTAGAGGACGACCCACTCCACCTCTTGAGCCACAGCCACACAGGATCAGTTCTTAACGAAAGACATCTGGTTGTTTATTTTGATGCAGTTTTCTAATGGTTTCAGTAACTCTGTCAAATTTACTGTCCACGTCTTTTGCCTCTTGATTTCAATTAATATTTGGACATAGCAATGTTTAAACAAAAGTTAGTTCAGACAGCTTAGAATGTGAACAAAGTTCAGCAGGTCAACTTTTCTTGGATTTAAATAACAAGACTCTGGACTATACTGCTACCCGTATCACTGAGTACACTGTGCATGATTCTTGAACTGAACTGAATATGGTATATGGAGTATAATGATTCTATAATACCTGAAGTGTCTTAATAGTGATATATGAAGTTGCAAGATGGGACCACTGTTCTGTTCTCTCAAATTACGGCATAATTTTTGAAGGATCATGTCATAATTTTGGTACTGAAGATTCTGGTGCTTGTTGTTTTGTGCCACAACTCAACAACTTTACATTTAAGCATTTTATGCTCCCAAAGGTATCCACATTTCAAACTGACTTTTTATTCCTAGCATGAAACCATAATAGGACACTAAAACCCTCCAATTGAGAAATCACAATATCACATTTTCACTTATTTCGTTAGCTTTGGTTAATTAGCCAGAGTCAGGACATGCTTAACATAGCATAAAGACTGGAAGGCAAGGGAAACAGCTAGTCAAAAATACACCTACCAACACATCTAAACCTCACTGATTAACGTGTTGTATCTCATTTGTTTAATTTGTCCATAAAAAAAAGAAATATAAACTCTGCAAGTTGTGGTTTTACAACAGCAGAGTGCAGTGACTGTATGTTGAATCCCAGAGCCTTGTCATCATAGTGAGGTTTCCAGGTTTGGTACCATTGTGCCTGTATAAATATCAAAACCAAACCTGTGATCACCAAATGTATCTAGCTATCCACGATGTAGCCAGAGCAGAGAAGTGCTGGACACATGGTTACACTGTTCTTCACCTAGAAGAAGTTCAAGCACATAGCTCTGCCTAAAACCACAAATTGTTGTTTTTAGAATTTTGTTTGCATAAGGATGCAGCGGGTTAATTAGTGAGCTTTAGAGGTGGAAGTAGGTGTATTTTTGAACTTTGGTTAGAGCCTAGCTAGCTGTTTCCCGCTAGTTCCAGTCTTTATGCTAAGCTAGGTTAACCATGTCCTGACACCAGTTCCGTACTGGAGTATTTACCAGCTCCAA
>NC_053419.1:576500-716500 GCF_016859285.1 Xiphias gladius
TTCGGCACGTCCGGTGCGATACTCTGTAGCCTGTGTATTGTTTCCACAATAACCCATGTTGTGACATTACCTTTACGGTGGATTTACACAACTGTAATAAATATTTTTGAAAATTCATTCTGTAAATAAACAGTCGTAAGGAGAAAGAAAATATTTGTCAGGAGTGCACAGTTATTCTCTGACCACAACAAGTGCTGCACCAGGTTTCGTTAACATATAAACAGGGCCCACCTCCGAGTGATTTAGCAGTCACCGCCGGGTCTCTGTCAAGTCACAGCGGTTCTCCATTTCCAGATCGGATTGTAGGTCCTAGTGTTTGAGCCACGTCTCCATCAGGGCAATAAGGCAGGTATTCTTGTAATCCGATAGGAACTTGACATTTGCCTGTAGTTTGTCAACCTTGTTTCAAAGGGACTGTACATTGGCAAGGATGATTGAGGGCGCGTCTGCCCCTTTTCCTCACCCTCGTTAGCCTAGATACCCAGCTCCTACTCTACATGGAAGAACCATGCCAAATGATCTCCATAGGGAAAGCTGACATGGGGTCCATGACTCCCGTGCCCGAGTTCTCAAGTAGAAAAAGGAACTCCTGGCTATACTAAGGTGGCTCCTGATACCCGCAAAGTCCTCTCCAATAGTGACAAAAGAGTGTCAGACTAAGGACAAAGATCATCAGCCTGAGGTGATTCATTATTGCCTCTATCAATCACACACAAACAAGGTAAATAATATTAGTAGCGACGATTATATATATATATATATTTTTTTTTTTGTTTGTGTGTGTGTGTGTGTTTTTCCAGGAGAGTTTCTTAGCCTTGAGAATGTGAGAATTTGCTGGTTTCTGGACTGTCGGTAAGACAAAACGAGCAATGTAAAGACATCATCCTGGGCAGAAAGAAATTCTGATGGACATTATTTACTCTTTTCTGACATTTGACAGACCAAACAATCATTTTATCAAGCAAACAACTGGCAGGATAATCTCAGATGAAAATTGCTAATTGCAACCCTAGTTAGAATACAGTTCACCCTTAATGTATATCAGATCAATAATCGAAGCTGATCAACTTAATAGTTCTGAATCAGCACCTTTAGTATTTAGATCAAGTAATAGCTGTTGAAGAGTCCTGAAAATTACATATTGAAGCATCTCTTAAGTTGTCAACCTAGCACAGCCCTGTCTTCTCACTAAATCTGTAATGTGTTTAATGAGTGTTTTTAAAGTTTTTCTTGCTCATCCCTGGTACACTAAATTCCTTTCTGTACTGGTTTATAAGTCAGCATTCCTGTTAACATACAGAGTATTTCTCCATGTGTCTTGGCACCAATGTATCTATTTTTCATGGTCTTATGTCTAGCGTTGTCAACTCAGAATTCATGTTCAAATATTAAAACTACGACCAAATAGTCTGCACTTTAATGGTCTGGCACAGAAATGGCTTATGAGAGCTCACAGCTCACAAACAGCTGTCTGTGATGTGGAACTAAACATTCAAACACCTCGTTTGGAAAAAGAGCACCGGCCCGCCACATGTTAGTAACTCATAAACATACAGAATGCAATCTGTTTGTAGTAGTGACTACAGCCAAGAACCATGTTATCTCCATTTTCTCTGAGGGATGGTGGTCATACCCACACACAAAGAAATGTCCACCAAAATTCCACCTCCAGTAGTTTTCTGATCTGCCCAGCAGAATACATGGCTGTACGTAAAATTTTTTTGCACATAGCACTTGTACTAGAAAGGCTGATAGTTTTGTAGTACAGGCCACAAAATTGTAGGACAAGTATAAAACGTCTGCTGCTACCTCTAAAAACAACCACAAGTAGTGCAGATGGGGATTTAAACAGGTATGTGACTGGCAAAGGACATTAATGTTGCATACAGAGCACACAAAATCCAAACCTTAACAAGAAATGTTTTCAGACAAACATTTTCTTTATTTGCCCATAATGGTCAATTGCAGAGACATACATTTACAAAACATCAATATGACGTTTCAAATGAGCAGTGCAAATCTCAGTAAATTTACATCTTCACACATACAATATTATTTATATTAAATTTAAAAAGTGCGTAAATCTCTAATGAGAGAACAAAACAAACATGGGAAGCTGTGTAACAACTAAAAACTAAAATCCAAAAGATTTCTTTGTTCTTTAACAGAATTAACAGATTCAATACAAAACAAGCAATATTTACAAAAATACCTCATGACATTTAAACCAGTAACTCCTGTAATGTGCGTGTGTGTGTGCGTGTGCTTGTCATAGATGTAGCATGTCTGCTGGCCACGCTTTCCTATTTGGCCTCCTGGCCCTCTTAGAAGATCCGAAAATCCACGCTCACACTGAGCGGAGGAGATTGGCATCACAAGCATTTTTTCAGCCAAGTGCAGGAAGTTCTGAAATAAAAGTAACTATAAGTAAAACTCAATTAATTCAGTTCTCTAACACCCTGTCTTAAACTTCATCCCTTCCACTTCAGACACTGTTCTCTTTAGCTCAGCAGAAGCCTTGGGTAGGATCAAGTCATTTCCCTGTAGGATCTGGCTAAGGCTCCCTAGTTCTGTAAAAACATAAGCAATAAAGTGGCTGAAGGCGCAGAACTCTACATGATCCACCTCACACTTGATCTAATAAATAAATTCAGAGATTGCAGGAAATTACATAATATCTTGAAAAAACTTGGTTAAGAAGAGACTGAGCAACCCAAAGCATACATTCCTTTGGAAATAGATTACATTCACAGCCCTTCCTTTTGCATCAGCCAAGGGAAAGGATGCAGACAGGTGGCACATGTGCTGCAGGGTTGCAGCATACTGGCTACTTTCCTGTTCATCCTGTCCAGCTGGTTTGAGAAGTGCATGGAATGCACACTCTACATGAAACCAGCATTTGCCTTTGACACTAGAAGGGTTACTGATGTTGACTCCCAGCATTTTGCCAACTGCCTGCAGCTTCATCTGAGATTTTTGGCTAAACTTTATGAACTCCTCCATGGCAGGTAGAAAAGTTCATAAAGCTTAGCTCCCATGGGCTCCTTTTTTTTGGACAGTCAGCATGGCCAATTCCAATCTAAATGAATGACAAAGTGTAAAAGTAGGTTTGAATAAAAAAAAAAAAAAAGTCAGTCATTAAGAGTAAGTACAAGTACATATGTGGTATGGAGCTTCAAAGTCGAATGTTTCTGTAATACAATTTAACATTAGTAATTAGGGGGAAAAGTTATTGATGCTCTGAAGAGGATGACTTAACAAGAATAGCAATGATGAAATTATATCAAATCTTGATTTTATGTATATTATATCACATTCAGTTATTTCTAAACATAGCAATAATCAAATTAACAGTGAGGAATGCAGCAATTACCTGCTATCGGACCTCTTCTTTGAGCAGGGCAACGACACCCCCATGATGTCCCATTTTCACCAAAGTTTCATCCGCTCCGAAGCCAATTAGCTTGTTCATCTCTCCTGTCTAATGTCCATGCGGCTCAAAAGCAGTCTTGGTGTCTTGTAGTACTCCTTGAATGAAATGGATAGCTTGCATTGATAAGTAGTACAAGGAACTCTGCATACTTTATGTGCATTATTGTCTCGTTATTGAAAAACACCCTGGGCTACTCACCTAATGCATGGCTGTGTTGTAGTTCCTGCTGCCCGATCAGTTTGGTTAATGGCTGGCCATTTTTAAGGATTTGAACGTAGACCATTTCACATTCCTTGTTCAATGCATCCGTGTCCTCGTCGATCATCACAGACAGGTAGTGTCGTCCTCTAATTTCCTCCACCAGGTTGGACTTAATTCCATCAGCGATTATCAAAATCCTCTCTCCACATCGGATGTGGTAATCATAAGATGGAATGTTATCCACTCAATTTTTTTTCCAGGGCAAAATCACCCGCCTAAACTTCTTAAAAGGAAGTTCTTCTTTGGCGATGCAATATGCCACATTCATTTTCATTTCACGGAGAGCAGCATCATCCACTTTGCCCACCTGGGTACTCTGGGAGTGCAGGAGTGCCAACCTGCTCAGGTTGTTGTTTGGCGATGAAGGCATCTCTGACAAGAACGCGACGTTAGAAGTGCTGTGTTTTTTTTATGTTATCCCTTTTTAAAATGCTGTTACCCATTACGTAAGGAATGTCTACTCTAATCTTTTCTGGAGCCTCCCTTCACCAGCAAAAGAATGGGAGCTGCTGTTTCGCATTGAAAGTTAGCCAAGGGAAATCCTTTTACACTCGCCGTTATATCTATAAATTTTCCCTTTCATTTTGCTCTTAATTTCATTCGGCAATGTTTCTTCCTTTGTTTCTTCCTCAGGCTCGTATTGGGTTTCGTTTGAGCAATTGAAAATGCCGTTTAATTTTCTGTTTTTATCTAGTTAGCTTGACTCGCTGATGAAACAGTGTAGAGGCAACCACACAGGAATCATGAGATTGTTTCCAAGGAATTGTGGGAATTGGTGTTGTATTTATGTACTATACACAGCAGGGGACTTGATTTTATAATCGCATGATAGACTACAACTATCAAGTAGAATAACGATGCACAATCAATTCCTGTCAAACACACGAACAAGTTCACAAACTGACTTCATACAAACAAGCGGCTCTGTCTCAAACAAAAATGTATCGCACAGTTGCTACATTTTTCTGTCTGGAAAGTTTCAAACAGAAAAAATGATTCACAAAACAAATTTTACTCATATATTTTCTTCAGAAAACTCACAGAGTGTGGGTCTGTGCCTAAAGGTCTGTTACCTGACCAGAGCACAACGATACCCAGAAAAGTGTCACTTCTCAGGTAAGGTTCTAACTTATTCAACTTTGCATTTTTTTTTCTTCCTATACAACTTTAGCCTCAATTCAATTAAGTTTTGTTGGTTTCAAATGTCATTTATTAAGAAACTGGACCAACGGTCTGTGTTTCTGTCATGTCATGCAAGTAGGCAGAGGCAGTTATTTCCCCACCACAGTTCAAAATCCAGTTTCTGTGTCCCTGCCTTTATTGACACACCTCAACTACACATCAAGTTTAGGGCAAATCATCACAATACACTGACATAGGTGGAAAAAGAATCAACTTTTGTACATCTATATGTAGATGACTGGAGATCTGTACGAGATTCCAAGTGTTGAATTTGTATTTGGTAGCTTTTCATGGGAACTCTTAATATGTGGTCCAAGGAGGTGTCGATGCAAATAAAGGAAGCCACCATTAGGCTGAATAAACAAAACAAACCTATCAGACAGATGGCAGAAACTTCAAGATCAACAATTTGGTACATTTTTGAAAAGAAGGAATGCACTCGCAAGCTCAGCAGCACTAAAACGCCGGGAAACCCACGAAAGACAACCAAAGTGGATGATAGCAGAATTCTTTCTTGGTGAAGAAAACCTCTTCGCAGCATCCGGCCAGGTCAAAAACACTCTCGTTGAGGTGGGCGAATCATTGTCAAAGACTAAATCAAGGCATGCCTTCATGGATGTAAATACAAACTCTTTACCCCAAGGTACGTCATCTGTCAAACATTGTGGAGGCAGTGTTATGACATGGGCACGTATAGGTGCCGATGGAACTGGGTCACTAGTGTTTATTGATGATAAACATATATATATACATACATATATTCACACATATACACACACACACACACACACACACACACACACACACACACACACACACACACACACACAAACATACATATATATATATATACACATACACACACATATATAAAAACACACACACATATATACAAACATACATATATACACACACACACATATATACAAACATACATATATACACACACACACATATATACAAACATACATATATATACACACACACATATATACAAACATACATATATATACACATACACATATATACAAACATACATATATGTACATATATACATACATATAAATATCCATATATGTGAATATATGTATGTATATATTTATATACAGCTCTGGAAAAAATTAAGAGACCACTGTAAGTTTTTCTGAAATCAGCATCTCTACATGTATGACAGCCATTCCATTCCAGTGTCTGTTGAATTCCAACACAAGCACACCTCATTCTACTTAATGAGGTACTGATTAAGTGATCACACGAACCAAATCTTATTTAACGAGGAAAAGTATAAAAACCACTGCTGTGGTCATCACTATCTTCCAGGACCAGCTGGATGGCAAAAACAGTGCTAGTAGTACCTCAAAAGTAATTGGAATCAAAAAATTACTACTGACCATGCCAAAAGAAATGTTTTGAGTGAGGAAAAGAAGGGGTTCAATTCTGACTTTACTGGCAGAAGGATACAATGAGCGTCAGGTTGCTTTCATCCTTAAAATTTCGAAGACAGCGGTTCATAAGAACAAGGTCAAGCAGCAGACATTGGGGACAACAAAGCTACAAACCGGCAGAGGGTGAAAACAACTCTCCACTGACCGGGACGACCGTCAACTCATTCGAATGTCACTCAGCAACCGTAAGATGACATCAAGTGACCTACAAAAAGAATGGCAAATGGCAGCTGGGGTGAAGTGCATGGCGGGAACGGTTTGAAACAGGCTCCTAGGGGCAGAGCTCAAGTTGTGCAAAGCTAGAAACAAGCCCTTCATTAATGAGAAGCAAAGAGCAGCCAGGCTGAGGTTTGCAAAAGACCATAAAGATTGGACCATAGAGGACTGGAGTAAGGTCATCTTCTCTGATGAGTCCAATTTTCAGTTTTGCCCAACACCTGGTCGTCTAATGGTTAGACGGAGACCTGGAGAGACCTACAGGCCACAGTGTCTGGCACCCACTGTGAAATGTGATGGAGGATCAGTGATGATCTGGGGGTGCCTCAGCAAGGCTGGAATCGGGCAGATGCGTCTTTGCGAAGGATGCATGAATCAAGCCATGTACAAGGTTATCCTGGAAAAAAACTTGCTTCCTTCTGCTCTGACAATGTTCCCAAACTCTGAGGATTGGTTTTTCCAGCAGGACAATGCTCCATGCCACACAGCTAGGTCAATCAACTTGTGGATAAAGGACCACCAGATCAAGACCCTGTCATGGCCAGCCCAATCTCCAGACCTGAACCCCATTGAAAACCTTTGGAATTTGATCAAGAAGAAGATGGATGGTCACAAGCCATCACACAAAGCTGAGTTGCTTGAATTGTTGCGCCAGGAGTGGCATAAAGTCACCCAACAGCAATGTGAAAGACTGGTGGAGAGCATGCCAAGACGCATTAAAGCTGCGATTGAAAATCAGGGTTATTCCATCAAATATTGATTTCTGAACTCTTCCTTAGTTAAAACATTAGTATTGTGTTGCTTAAAAATGAATATGGATTTGTTTCTTTGCATTATTTGAGGTCTGAAAACACAGTTTGACCATTTGTCATTTTCTGCAAATATATGCTCTAAAAGACAATATTTTTATTTGGAATTTGGGAGAAATGTTGTCAATAGTTTATAGAATGAAACTGATAATTTTGCAGTGGACTCTTAATTTTTCCCAGAGCTGTATATGTATGTATATTTGACAAACTCCAATCAGGCTACACCATGTTTACAAGTGTGCGTCAAAGTGTACAGGCTCGTATTGGTCAATAGGTTAACCTCCTTTCTTGATGCCGAATGTCTGTTAGGTCAGGCTATTATTGGTCTGATATCGTGTAGTCTGAACCCCGTATTAGAATGACCGTAGGGCTCTTGGTCATCTGACCAGACCCTTTCACAAAACGTGAAAATGAAGGGGTCTGAATAATTTCTGAGGCCACTGTACACAAATCCGTCACAACATTAAAATCTGTAACTGGTTTTAATGTTGTGGCTGATTGGTGTAAGTAAATATGCAATTTACTTAACGGATAGATGGATAAATAAATGAGACATGCCATTGAGTCAGTCATGAAGATTTCACGTACAATCCTTTACAATGCATAACCTTAGTACTGCTAGTGGGTGGTCTGCTGCCAATCTGTTTTTCTGATTTGTGACAACCCTTACTAAACTACGTTACTCAGATTCAAGTCAGCTCATCTGTTTCCTCTCTTGCCTGCCTGCTTTTTTCTTTCAGTAGCTAGCAGTCTACATTATGTAATGATAATATTACATGAATGTAGTCCTGGCTCCAAAAGGGCAACACAAATAGAACACTGTCAGAGTATTTATTTTTTTTCCTACTTCACAAATGTATATTGGGGTTCTTTATGATTTACTGCTACCAGCCATTTCAAACACTAATTTAAAAATGGAGTACCTGCACTTTTTTTTTTTTTCCCACTTGAAGCAGCACATGAATATGATGTCTTACC
Organism: Xiphias gladius; assembly: GCF_016859285.1. Classification (NCBI taxonomy): domain Eukaryota; kingdom Metazoa; phylum Chordata; class Actinopteri; order Istiophoriformes; family Xiphiidae; genus Xiphias; species Xiphias gladius. Next base: position 584,825 of record NC_053419.1, read on the forward strand.
GCCCAGGTTTTGCTGAGTCTGAAGATGGGAGCACTCTGCAGAGCAGACACCACCGACACCAAAGAATGAAGGTTGTTCAACTCCAACAGTTTCTGGGAACAAATACAGATATTCTATAAACAAAATGCAAAGTGAAATATTACCCAATGTTTAACAATAACTTCACAGTCCGTTGGCACCATGAATAATGTACTTGTAATTACCTGTGGTTTCAATTAAAATAACATTATCATCTTTATAACCCATAGGTGAGGCGCCCCATGGTTTAGGGGTTAAGATGCCGACCGTGAACCCAGTGATCTTCCTTGCATCTCTCTTTTCGCTTGGGCAGTATCATAGTATTAAAGTATACCATGGTATTTAGAAATCCTGAAAGTATGACTTTCTATACCATAAAATACACATGCTGTTCTATTAAACTTATATGGGAACCATCCCTGTTTGGAAATTTTTTTAGTTCAGATCCAGTGATACAGGTTAGCCAGTCAACACGAACAAAGCTGTGTGCACTGTTTGCTGCAAGAAAGTCGTGGTGAAAGCAATGAAGACATCAAAACATAGTTGCCCATGGTGGCCTGCAAATATTTCTGCACCTGTGCTTCAGATGGAGAATGTGAACAAATATTCAGGCCAGCGGGGAACATAGTCAACCTGCAACACTCCAAATAAGACCGGACAGAGTAAATATGTTTGTCTTCTTGGCAAAAAACCTGGATTACTAGCCTGCAGCTCACTGTATTTTTAAACAAAGCAGTACGCCTGAAAAGACCTCTTTTCATCCAGAGACTTGGTAACGTTAACTGGGCCTAACATAGTATAACATATCACGGCTAAGCACAGGACTGTTTAACTTTTGCCAATGTACAGTATATGTACTTATTTGGTTGAATGTTTTCACTGGGCTTTATTGTTATGTCTGTTTATTGTTAGGTTATTGGATAGCCAGACCGCTAAGTTGATGTCAGTATGTTTCACACACTGGAGGTAGATACAGTAAATACTATGTCTTGCATGTAACTAACTAACTTCTCTTTTAACATGGTATCTTCATTCCTAGATAGAGCCCTGCTGGTTACTCCCAGGTTACAGTTTGTGATAAAGGGTGACCGGACTTTCACTGTAACAGCCGCCACACTATGGAACTCTCTGCCTACTGAACTCAAGACACACCAAATCTTTTAGCTCCTTTTAAATCTATTTTCTCTGTGTGAAAGCTTTTGGAAATTCCTTTAACTTTTACTAACTATTGATGTGGTAATTGTGGTTGTAGTTATTAATGAATCAGTTTCAAATTGATAATTAGTATATTTTGCGACTGATTCAGTATATTGACTATCCTTTCTTTCTTTAAGGGTGGTGCCCCGAGATGGATTTAATGTAAATTAAATCCTATTACTTGATTTAATTATTAATTATTTCTGAAAGCCAAAATTGATAAGCTGTTGCACCTACAAAATCCCTTACAAAATGGTGCCCCGTGTGAGGCAGTGCATTGTGTACTATTATTACTATTTATAATTGTACAATATAAATTTCAGCATAATTTTTGACAATACAAAACAAAAAGTGGAATTTAAAACTTTTAACTTGGCCAAAAATCTTTACATTCAACACCACTGGTCTGCCACACAAGTAGATGTCCAGCTGTACTTAAAACCAAGTGCATTGCTACATTAAGAGCTTGCTATTGCTGCTAGTCATTCAGGTTGAACCTACTCTGTAGGTATTGTAAGAATTTCAGTTTAGCGGTCGAATACCACGTATTCAATGCAATCTGGTCAAGCTGTAAGAACTGGCCGTCAATTCAAGTTCTCCCCTTTTTAATCAATACACAGCATGCCACCAGCCCTGTGAAACAGAGAGCCTGTACCTGGCTGTTCCTGCCATACATTCCAACCTGAGTAGGAAATAGAGCCTAAGACCGAGTCACAGTGTGGTACCAGCCCTGTGAAACACAGCCGTTATGTAGCTGACTGTTACTGCCCTGCAGCTACCCCTCGTCCACAGGAAGCTACTCCCCATAGTAGATAGACTCACTACTCAATGAAAGGTATAATGCACAGACCGCATCCGAAGGCCAATTGTTAAGAGGCTTGCTTCTAAATGTGGCAGGTGGCACTAAGTAAATAAGGGGAGATGCACCGATTAGTTTTGCAGGTATAGGGCTACCTGCAGGAGAAATGCAGGTTGCAATGTTGGTTCAGGCCAGTGTAGTGAGGCAGGTGCACACCTCATTCCATGCTGGAGTGCAGGGAAGACAAGAGGCAGGAACAACAGACCTGTTTCCCCACAGGGTTGAAGGTGGCTGGTAGTTAAAAGGAAATTGTTAACTGTTAACAATTAACAATTGTTAAATGTTTGCAGTGAAAATAATCACGTTTAAACTTTGGAATGTGTTAGCTCATTTAGTGTACATTTACTGTTTGTTTGTGTTTTGATAATGTGAAGCAGCAACAGAAGCAGTGCGCCAGGACCACGTGGCTGAGAGGATCCTGGGCCATAGTTGTCTTCACAGTTCTCCCAGGTCATGGAGGAGACTCAAACAATGGAGCAGTGAATACATGAACCAGAGCAGCAGCTCCATAGACTAAATTCAACAATTTCTACACTTGGCACTTCCAGCAGTGCTATGGACAGTGTTGCGTCAACTGCTGCTGAGACTGAAGATGGAACACGGGTGGTATAAATTCAGCCAAGTGAGAAGGTATCAATGTTTTCTGGTAATCTAGATAGAGCTGGCCATCCTACTCTGGAAGAATATTGATATGATTGAGACACTTATCCAATTGAAACCTACTGAAAAAGAGAAGTCAACTGTGTGTATAACCATTTAGAGGGGGCAGCCCCGCATAGAGATTAAATATCTGCCTAAACAGGAGAGGGAGACTGTTAATGGTATATTTAAAATTTTGAGAGAAGCATATGGATGTTCACACTCACTAACCTCCCTTCAGCGCAAGTTTTTTTAAACCGTAAAAGATGAGAGGGAGAGTCATTGTTAGATTATGCCCATGCCCTCATGTCTTTAATGAATCAGGTTGTAGAATCAGATTCAATTCAATTCAATACAATTTTATTTATATACCGCCAAATCATAATCGTTATCTCAGGGCACTTTTCATGTAGAGCGGGTCTAGACCATACTCTTTATAGTTATAATAACCTGCATGATTAATTTTGGGAGGGTTTCAGGAATCAGAGTCTAAGTATAAGACTGAGAGATAAAGTTTGTTTAAACCCCCAGTGGACAATATTCGTGATCTGCGTAGGAGGCGGACATCGCAGTGTCAAGGACAGTCATTTAAGCAAAAGGATAACCACTCCTCACTTTTCTCTAATGAAGTCCAGGCACAAACATCCTGTGAGTCAGTTGACAATAAATCAAGTTATTCTGAAGTGAAGAATTACACTGACTGTGAGGAAATTCTGATGGAAAGCCTACATGTTTTTCAGTGTGATAGCACATAGCACATAACTTTACTGCAGCCCTTCCTAAAACAACCTGTCTGAAAGGGGAGTAGCCCAATTGGAAAAACAAAAGCCTGCTAGCGAGGAAAGTCACACAAATCTAGAGACAAAGCTTGAATCAGAACTAGATCTAACTGTTATATTTGCACTGGTGTGCAAGTGTCTAGTAGTAGAAGTTCAAATGGGATGTCCCTCAAATGCAGCATAAGAAAATGCTGACCCCTGGGCTTCTAGGAATGAATGTGGAAAAAAAGGGTTCTATTATGATTTGTTTGTTAAATATGGCCCCAATCTCTTTGATCCCAGGGTAATAGAGACAAACCCTCAGACACTGCCAGGTGGAGGACATGGTAGCTCACTCCCCTGAGCCCTTCAGGGTAAGAGTGAAAGGTTAAGAACCCACTTTTCACAGCAGCACAAGGAGTTTCCAGTGGAGCCATTATGGCCAGAAGAGGATGTATGTGCCCCAGTTGCTAATGTAGGCTATTCTGATGTTTGGCTGGCCCAACACAAGGTCATAGCTACAGTGAGCATGTCAACTGAACAAAGTCCCCAGTGTTGAGTTTTGCAGGGATGCCAGAAGCACTGCATTTACAGCATCTGTGTCCCTTCCAGAAACTGAGGCCAGAGGCGGGAAGGGGGGGGGGCCTGAGAGATATGATTCCTTTTGAGGAGTTAGATAGATCTGAGCAACAACAAGCAGCATCACTGATTGGTAAATATTACTCACTGTTTGCAAAGGATGAAGCCAACTTCGTATACACTAATTTCATTCAGCATGAGATTCCCCTGCTAGATGATACTTCTGTACATTAGCCGCATGATCATATCCTTCCTTCACAGTATGACACAGTGAGAACCCATATAAAATTATTGTTCGACAGCCAAATAGTAGTAGTCCATATGCATCTCCCTATGTGCTGGTGCAAAAGAAAGATGGTAGAATTAGATTGTGTTTGGACTATTGCTGCTTGAATGCTAAAACCAGAAAAGATGTTTCCCTCTGCCAAGTATTGAAGAGTCCCTGGATAGACTTTTAGGGGATAAGTGGTTCTCTACTATCGATTTAGCCAGTGGCCATAACCAAGTTGAGGTTGCCGAAAGGACAAGGGAAAGTTTAATCAGATGCTGTTTGGACTGTGCAACATTCCTAGAAATTTTCAGCCCTTTATGGAGTGTATGTTTAGAGACGTTTTCAATCTGTCTTACTGTACTTTGATGATATGATTGTGTCCTCTTCCTCTATTCAGCATCATCCGGAGACGCTGGAGGAAGTCTTCTCTACGGTAGAGAGGCAAGGGCTCAAATTTTCAAAGTGTCATTTATTTCAGAAACAGGTGAATATTTGGGCCATGTAGTGTCGGCTGATGGAGCAAACGACCCAGACAACGTAGCGTTTGTGAGAGATTGGAGGACCACCACTAACCTGGCTGAAATGTGATCTTTTCAAGGGTATTCCAGTTATTTTAGGTGTTTCATAGCAGGATTTGCAAAAATGGCTGCTCCTCTGCACCATGTGATGGAACAACTGAGCCCAGGTATGAAAAAGGGTAAGACCCCCAGGAAATTACCGGCCTCAGCCTGGACAGCAGAGTGCGAAGAGAAGTTTGGCCAGCTAAAGAATACATCTTGGCCTATGTAGATTTTCAGACGCCATTTATGTTAGAGATAGATATATGTCAGGTCTGGGGGCAGTACTTTCCCAGGACCATGTGGGACGTTTAGGCCTATTGCTTATACTAGTAGGGTGCTCAAACCTGCTGAGAAGAAAATGCAGATCTATACTTCTATGAAGCTAGAATTCATAGAGAGGAGTGCAGGAACAACTGACCTGTTTCCCTGCGGGGTTCATGGCGTCTGGTAGTCAGTAGGAAAGTAAATCAACATACTAGAGCCTCAATCCCAGTTAGGCAGTCAGGGCAGGCTTAAGGTGGGACGTGGTTGGTTGGAACTCAGCCCCTGCCCCATTAGTGATAGCTGGGAAGTAACTGTGAGGAGGTTAAGGTTGGCGGATATAAATTGTAAAGGCATTAAGGCAATTGTAAAAACTCTTTACACTTTACCTCCTTGATTGTCAATCCTTGCGTTAGTGACTTGCCAGTCTTGCCTTTCAGAGCAAAGCAGCCCTAGAAGAGGAAGTAAGATCCCCTAGAGTGGAAAATAATTGTCTCCTCCAGAAGGTTCAAGCAGCTAATAAGAAAGCCATGCACTACTTAGAGTACCTGCACTCAGCATAGTTATACCTCTGCTCGCACAAGGAGGCATTGTTAAGGCTTAAATCAGAGCGTGTTGTCCCACCACAGTTGTTCAGCCGATGTGATTCCAGTTACTCCAATTCACGCTCCTCCCTTAATGAAAGGTTCTTTCCCTTTCCACTCAGAAGATGGGGACAATTCCCAACTCATCCTAAGCCCCTGGGAATGAAGTCAGCTCCTCAACCTCCACTGAGACAGACAGGTATCAGCTACCGGATGTCCTATCTATCTGAAACGGACATTGAGGCGATATGTAGTTTATCCTCTTGTAGATATTCTGTCCTGTTCTCTCCTCAGCCACTAATGCATGACACATTCATCTGTGCTAATCTTTCCAAAAGGGGGAACTGGAACATTCCAGGACTGTTTAGCCTCCTCTCCACAGTACCACAAAAGTGATGACAGCTGTTCAGGACCTGCCTCTCAACCAAAGAGAACTGAAGCATGTGATGCATATGCCTGTAGTAATGCTAGCTTGGTACTGTCTTCATCAGAAAGGACCTCATAGTGCCCCTGCCTTGAAGTGTTTGAGCTTATAGCTAAAGACATTACACATTTTGATCCAGTCAACTGTGATCACTAGATTCGACAATTACTTTAGGGAACTAGATCACAACCTAACTGACTTGTCCCATAAAACACTCAATACCTCCCAGTGTCAGAAATTACTAAAGAGCTCCATCAAGCAATAATAAATTCTCTTCTAATGCTGATGAGACTGTATCAATGGTTGCAGCCCTCCAAATTAAACATACCTGTCATGAGCATCCCAGAGATTACTACAAAAGTTTGAGGCATAGGTACTTTCTGGGCAGGAATGCAACAGGCTTAGAGTAACAGTTCAAATTCAATTCATCTGCACTTATGATGCGTCAAGGTAAACCCTCAATACGGTACGATACGATACGGTAGATGAATACGATACGGTAGATGAATGGTACAAGAAAGGTAGATGATACATTGGGAGCAATTTGGGGCACGGAGGATAAATTGGAGGCAATTTGAGGTACAGTATCTTGCCCAAAGACACTTACAGATGCGAACTGGAGGAGCTAGGGATCAAACCACCGATCTTCTGGTTAGTGGACGACCATTTCTACCTCCTGAGCCACAGCCGCCCGATGGAAACTGTTGTCACTTCCAAAGCCAGGGGGAAAACAACTGAGCCTGCCAGCTCAAACAATTGTCACACAAATCTACTGCCTCAAAAGATCACTCTTACAACAGCCCAAAGGGGGGTGACAAAAGGCCGCATGGGGACACTGAGCATAACCACCATGTCCACCAACTGTGTCGAGAAAGGCACTCACACATCATAAGTAAAAGGCCATACTAAGAAATTCTGGCCCAGAAGCATGACCAGTCAATAGATGAATCAGAAAATGACAGCATCATCTATGATAACAGTTCAGAACATGGTCATAATACATCAGACAGTGACAGCGCCTTTAAATGCCTATCTATCTCTGGCTACCTAGAGCGTTACAGCCCTGAGTCGCGAGTTCGTTTAAATTTAATAAGAAGAACAAGAGCTCGAGAGTTTGCTACTAACTGTCATAGGTAACAATACAGTCCACCCCTGTACTGACAGTAAGACAGATGCTAGCTCAGGGTACCTTACTCATCTTGCAGTTACATAGGCACACTTGGGTTTGTCAGCTTCAGCAGCAAATTCAATAATTCTGAACTCAGTAATAGCCATCCTATTATTAGTTGAGAAAAGCCTAAATTGTGATTTGATTAAGACACCACTATCCAACTCTGCAAGTACACTTGAATCAGCTCCTTGGTAGTACTTTGTTAGTAAGATCACCATTTAAAAACGCTGTTAGACACTCAAGGTCGACAAAACCCCGTTGCTCCCTTTATTCCCTCTCTTCACCACAGCTAAAGAGGGAGCAACAGCTCTTCTCTACAGGCCTGCTCGGTGGAGACTGCAGCACTGAATTCAATGGGAATCTCAACGCAACTAATAGTAATAGCAAATAGTGAATAAGTTTAATTTAGTGCCAGCAGCTACAACACAAGGACTGCCTGCTGGTTTTAATGGCAACAGGAGCCAGGAAGCACGGTCAGCATCAAGTGGCAAACTCTGTAAGGAGATCGAAGGAGTGACCAGTGACACATAAGCCACACAGCCACACTGGCCTATACACAAGCCTGCAGCTCACTTGATTTGAACATTGCAGCACGCTGGAAAGGACTGCTCTTTCTCCATGGAGTTGGTAACGTTAACTATGCCTAGCACAGCATAGCATAGCACAGCTAAGCACATGTGGATAGCCACACCGATAAGTTGATGTTAGTGTGTTTCACATACACATACATACACATAAATTGTAATCAGAGAGTTAACCAACATGGTTTTTTCTTGGCCAATACCAATTCCAGTTATTAATAATTAGGGAGGCCATTAACTGATAATTGGAACCAATATACATTAGCAATAAAAATTAAAATCTTGGTTGTCAAAATTAAGAATAACACTAACTCCAACACAAAATTAATGGTCCATAATTTCTATGGACACCCGTTGCGGTGTCCAGGTGTTTCTATTATTTTGTCCACTCCATTTACATCAATGAATGACAGGCTATATAACAGAAATACCTCTCTGTGTAATGAAACATTGCTCAACAGCACCACACACTACATCCCCCAAAATGATCACACAGTTGAATCAACAACTCTAACTTGGAAACGGTGTATATGCATTCCTGGTAAACTAAAAACTTTCTTCAATGTAATAGTTTTATCATATATCATTATTATAACCATGTAATAACCCCTCCCCTTCCCCCTTTTAAAAATGTAACAGTAATATTTATTCAGAGTACATTTTAATTGACTAACTTTGTACTTACATCTGAGTATATTTTTACACATGTAATTTTAGTTCTACTTAAATAATATTTTTTGTAACTGTAGTGAGTGCCCATTTACGCGCTGTTGGGCTGCGCTAAACGTATTTTCTCATTTGTGGTTGCCAGCCTGTCTGTTAATGGTAGCATTGTTGCTGTGCCAGGGGCACATCGGTAGCTCGCCTGGTTAAGCGCGTACCATGTGTTAAGTTTGAGTCCTTATTGCAGCGCCCCAAATTTCTAATCAAGTCGAGCCTTTGTTGCCTGTCACCCCCCCCCCGACTTCCCTGTCTGTTTCCACTATCCCTGTCATAGTAAAGTACAACTGCTAAAAAAAGAAAAGAATTTGCTGCTGTATCCCAACCAGGCTAATTTTGCCATTTTATTCATTAGAGGCTAATTACACGCTGTAAAATTAAATTTACACTGATTTTGCTCAAGCAGCCTTAGCTCTCTCCTTTTAGCAACTTTCTCGCTAATTCCACAGTTGTTCACACGCTATTCCGATGTTACTTTAGTTTAGCAGTTAGCGACGGTGTCTTGTCCTGTCTTGTCCTGTCCTGTCCGTCCTGTCTCTCTCTCTCTCTCTCTCGTTGTGAGCGTGAGTGAGGGTGGACGTGCGAGTGGCGGGAGTTGTGAATTGTATGTCTGTACATGATCAGGTAAGCTTCATTTTTCTAAATTGGTTCATTGATTTATTTACCGATCGACCGGTGGACTTGTCAGGAGGTCTTCGGGAGTGATGGCGTCCTCCGAGACGCCAACTCCGTCTATCCGGCAGGGAGTGCGGATAGTCCCGCCGGATAGCACCGTGACCGTAGAGGAAGTTCTGCTGGCCGCCGGTGAACAGGTGGGACACGATCAGCTGTGTTTTGCCTCCAGAATGAACCGAGCGGTGGTTGTGTTCCTGAAGGACGAGCCTCAGGTGCATCGTCTGATCGAGAGCGGTGTGTTCATCAGGGAGAATTCCGTACAGGTCTCCCCGCTGTCGGCGCCCTCCACGCGGATCACCGTATCCGGTGTTCCGCCGTTCATCCCCAATGAATCGCTGGAGACCGAACTCCGCAGGTTCGGTAAATTCGCCAGCGGATTTAAGACAGTGAGTCTGGGATGTAAGGATCCCAAACTGAGGCACGTCCAGTCTGAGGCGGCAGGTGTTCATGTTCCTGGACTCGCCGACCCAGACGCTGGAGGTGTCTTTCAGGGTGAAGCACGGCGATGGCCGCTACCTGGTCTACGACATCTCAGGCCAGCTCAAATGTTTCGAATGTGGAGACGTTGGTCACAAACGATTTGCGTGTCCACATAGACAACAACTGGTGGAAGCGGCGGCGGTTGGGTCCGCCCGGGCCGAGGCGGCAGCGGACTCGCCAGTTTAGTAGTCCACCAGTTTAATAGTCAAAGATAATAACGAAGGACAAAGTGTATTCAGTAGCCAGGTATCAGATGCAGGAGGAGACATGGAGTACGACTCTGAGTCAGACGCTGTATCTATTGGTGTGACTCCTAACAGGAACACAAACCTCTACTCTCTAGAGGAAATAAATCAGTTCCTGGATGAAACATTTGGAAAATCTGTTAAAGTGACGGATTATTTCAGAGACACTGACAAGTTCATTAGATCTGTTGGCATACTTAAAAAACTGGTTGGGTTTGACATTTTGGACGAAAAGAAACGCTTCCGTCTAAAAAAACACGTCACAACTTTGAGGAAAGAAGCAAAAAGTAAAACTGTTAGAAGGACTAGAAGGTCGCTGACATGATCATGTACCACAAGGTGTTTTTTCCTCTTTACTGTTCCCTGCTTGTCTTACATCTGATATTTTTCTCTGTCCCCTCAATGCGGAGCCTCAGAATAGGGTCTCTAAACATCAATGGTGGGAGAGACAAGCACAAAAGAGCTCTAATATCTGAGGTCTCTGCTCAAAAAAAGATTGATGTGCTGTTTTTACAAGAGACACACACAACTCAGACAGACGAAGTAGATTGGGGTTTATGGTGGGAGGGTACATATGCCCTTAGCCATGGCACCAACTTTAGTGCAGGAGTAGCCGTTTTGTTAAAACCAACCACAAATACAACGGTCCTGTCTACTAATGAAGTAGTGAAGGGACGGTTGCTGATGGTCAGAGCAGAAATAGAGAAATCTGTGTTCTGCTTTTTCAACATATATGCCCCGAACCAGGGGGCCGAAAGAGTAGTCTTGTTCAACAAGCTACAAAACGAGCTAACGAAACACCATCACGACCAACTCATCATTGGTGAGGACTTCAACTGTACTGTCGACTTTACTGTGGACAGGACAAGCGAGGAACCCCACCCGCAGTCATCCCAGAACCTAAACAGCATTATAACACAACTAGATCTGCTGGACGCGTGGAGGGTCAAACGTCCACAGTCCAGACAGTACACATGGGTGAGGGTCAGAGACGGCACGGTCAGTGCAGCCCGACTGGACAGAATCTATATCTCCCAAAGTCTCAGCTCCAGACTGGTTGAGAGCACAATTAGTCCAGTTGGGTTCACTGACCATCACTTAGTCAGCATAGATCTGTATATTTCACCGGGTGAAAGGGTTAAATCTTACTGGAGTTTTAACAACAAACTCCTTCTAGACAGGACTTTCTGTCACTGCTTTGAGCAATTTTGGCAGCAGTGGAAAATTAAAAAAAACTGACTTCAGTTCACTGAAACTGTGGTGGGAGATTGGCAAAACACAAATTCGTGTTTTTTGCCAACAGTATACCTGCCATTCCGTTGCTAAAATCAAGTTAGCAGTGCAAGAACTTGAAGCCAACATTAGGGAAATTGAAGAGGGCTTGCATGGCAACCCAGATCCTGCTAAGGGCCAACTGTTGCAGGAAAAAAGGTTGGAGCTGAGCTCCTTACTGCAGGAGAGAATAAAAGGAGCCCTCGTCAGGTCCCGCTTCCTCCAGCTGAAGGTCATGGATGCTCCAAGCTCCTTCTTTTTCAACCTGGAAAAATCGGTGGCCCAACGAAAGCAGATGACCTGCCTTAGGCTGCCGGGAGGCAGAGTGACCGCTAGTCTGTGCCGACCTCTTTGGCGCAGGCCACTGCGACACGGAGGTTCGCGAGGAACTTCTGCAGGGGCTTCCTCAACTTAGCCCGGACGAGAAGGCTGGTCTGGATCGGGAGCTGACTCTGGAGGAGTTGACGGTCGCCATCAACCAGATCGCATCGGGACGGGCACCAGGGATCGATGGTCTCTCCAGTGACTTCTACAAGCATTTCTGGAACACCATCGGACCCGATTTACATGGTGTTCTGTTAGAGTGCTTTAGAACAGGATCTCTCCCAGTCTCCTGTCAGAGGGCTGTGCTCTCCCTGCTACCCAAGAAAGGAGACCTAGCCCAACTTAAGAACTGGAGGCCAGTTGCCCTCCTCTGTACAGACTATAAGGTGCTTTCCAGAGCCTTATCAAACAGACTTAAGGACGTCCTGGAAATAATTGTACATATAGACCAGACCTATTGTGTACCAGATAGGACAATCATGGACAACATTTTCCTCATATGAGATGTTATTGATGTTTGTAAATATTATGATGTAAATTGTGGGATATTGTCTTTAGATCAGGAAAAAGCTTTTGACAGGGTGGATCACTCCTACTTGTTTTCTGCACTTAGGGCTTTTGGTATTGGTGATGGTTTTCTGGCTTGGGTTGGTTTACTGTATAAAGGTGCACAATGTATGGTGAAGATGGCGACAGGGCTGAACCGGTCGATCCCTGTACGGCGAGGGATAAGACAGGGTTGTCCTATTTCAGGTCAACTATATAGCTTAGCTATTGAGCCCCTGCTGTGCAAGCTGAGTGGTCGGCTCAGTGGTCTCTCAATGCCGGACCTCGATCGTCCTCCTGTTGTTTCTGCTTATGCAGACGACATTTACATCTTTGTTTCCAGTCAAGATGATGTTCAACATCTGCAGGACACCCTGACTCTTTATGAAGAGGCCTCATCTGCACGGCTGAACTGGAAAAAAAGTGAAGCTCTGTTGGTGGGACGATGGCGGGATCAGGCAGTGCCCAGTCTGTCTGGAGGACTCCAGTGGGGGAAGGAGGGGCTGAAGGTGCTGGGAGTGTTCTTAGGCACTGAGGGCTTTCAGAGAAAGAACTGGGAGGGAGCTAGGGAGAAAGTGTGCGCTCGGTTTTCTAAATGGAAATGGCTGCTACCCCAGTTGTCATATAGGGAAAGGGTTCTGGTTGCCAATAACTTGATCTCCTCGACTCTCTCGCACAAAGTTATCGCTCTGACTCCACCAAGGGGCCTGGTAGAGGAATTCAGAAAGCCATCCTGGACTTCTTCTGGTCTGGTTACCACTGGGTCAGAGCAGCAGCCTTACATCTGCCTGTGGCTGAAGGGGGGCAGGGATTGATCAACATCCAGTCCAAAATGGCCTCATTTAGACTCCAGACCGCGCAAAGGCTGCTGTACAACTGTGGCCCAAGCTGGTGCGACACAGCTCGTCTGCTGCTGAGGAGAGCCGGTCGACTGGGTTACGACAAACAGCTTTTCCTCCTCCAACCGGAAACGGTGGACCTAACTGGACTGACACCTTTTTACAGCTCTGTCCTGCAGGCGTGGCAGATCTTTAAGATCACACGTCGTACAAATGAAACTCCGGGTCTGTGGTTGTTTGAAGAACCGTTGTTTTTTCAACAACTTTATACAGACCCAGACGTTACAGTCTGCCAGCCTGCGAGCCGGTCTCAGGGAGGCCGGCTGCACCAAACTATGACATCTGATGAAGGTGACGGCAACATCGGTGGACGACCTGGGAAGGAGGAGCAACATCACCTCTACCAGGCTGATTTACAGAGTGGTGAAGGAGGTCTGTGCTGCCCTGCCACAAAACCTGAGAGCATTCGCAGAAAACAGAGACCTGTGCAAACAATGGAGTGAAGGCTGCGAGTACAGCTTCCCCTCTCTGTCCGTCACCCCAGCTGTGGGAGAGTGGCAGGAAGGAGGAGGACAGCTGCTGACGTTCACAACCCCACATCTGGACCAGTTCCAGGCTGTAGGGAAAAAAGCAGCCTATCAAATCTGCGTGAAGGTTCTGAACCTGCGCTCTTTGGCGGGGATGAGGGAGTCGAGGTGGATTGAGTTTTTTGGTCCAGGTGCTTCCCCGAAAGGCAGCAGGCGGGCCCTGTACAAGCTGCCCATTGAAAAGCGGACAGCAGACCTCCAGTGGAGGGTTGTACATGGGGCGATAGCTACGAACAGATACAGAGCGCACCTGGATCCTGAGCTGGGGAAGGAGTGTGTCTTCTGCTCTCAGGCGGAGACCCTGGAGCATTTGTTTGTTCAGTGTCCTCGGCTGGTGACGCTGTTCGAGCTTTTAAAAAGGTGGTTTCAGGGCATCTGGGAGCAATTTTCTTTTGAGTTGTTCATTTTTGGCCCCAGGTACAGTGCTAAAAAGAAGACGGCACATACACTGGTGAACTTTTTATCTGGTTCTGCCAAGCTGGCCATCTGGCGGATTGTTAATTACTGAGAGAAAATGTTTTGGTTTTTTTGGCGACAGTTTTTTGCTTCTCTTTGTTTTGATATTTTTCTTTCTGGTCTTTGGGTGATGATGTGGAATCTCAATCTCAATCTCTCTACCTCTCTCTCTCTCTACCTCTCTCTCTCTCTCTACCTCTCTCTCTCTCTCTACCTCTCTCTCTACTGCGAGGTTTGTTACTTCTCCAATCCGAAAATGCATTCCTCTGTGCTCAACTGTGGCAAATTAGCTTTCATTGTTGATAGGCTATTACTCATGACGTAATCCACTCAGACAGTGCTTAGGACGGGACATTGCTCATGACAAGAGTGGTGACTACAGACGGGAGAGGCGTCTGCGTCAGACCCAAAGTAACGAAATTCTACATTAATTTACTTGATTGGCAATCGGAAATAACAATTCCGATAAAAAATGATATTCAGCATTTTAATTATTTTATTCTATTTATTTAATTCTATCTTGTTCAGGCAAAACTCCCACAATACTTTAACTGAACTGGATATATTCGTGCCCACAGAGTGTTTCTATTCCGTTAGCCTGTTTTTATTTTAGGCTTTCAGCATTGAATATTTGTGAACAACATTCCAGAACACAGAAAGTGAAACACAGAAGTTTTAAGGATTCCTTTACTGATTGAAAATGAAAATTAAAAATCAAATGAACTGTTTGCAACTGGGAACTTGGCCAACAGAAGTTACTGATTAACTTCTAAAATGCTACTACTACAAGGCTTTGACTATGACTTCTCCTTTAAAAAGTAATCTTCTTTTGTAAAGAATATTAAACGAAAAAATTAACACAAATTCTGTAACCAGTGAGCTATGGCTGAGTATGGAAGACAAAATGACCACACTTTACAATACATATTACATGTACATTAGGCACTCCGTTTTAAAGCATAAATTTGGCATTACTCTGTATTTTCTTATTGTCAACAAATCCAATGTAAAGAATCAGAACAAAACAAAAATGATTGTATCTCAAGTATTGTGTGTATGTGAAAGCCTTACATATCTTATTCCTCAGTGCCATAGAGTTCAATTGTTGTCCAAAACTATTAAAAACATATCAATGAGCCACACTTTTGCTCTGGGTTATATGTCCCTTTTTACCATGAACATACGCACTTTATTTTATTTTGACTCAATCCCACATACACCATCTTGCTAGAATTATTCTGCCATAAATACTCACTAAAGCACTAAATGTAGATTAATCCGCCGGTACTAATCCCCTCACAACTACATTTCCTCTTGTTTGAGCAACATTTGATTAAAAAAATGCAGTGGCCAGCTGTTTTAGGAAATGACTGAACCTTACTTAATTCTGAAACTATATATTTGTGAAGGGTTTTTAAAGATTTACATCTTCAGGAGGAACCAAAGGGCTGGGAGCTGAGAGCCAAACACAGCCTAATTTAGTCAAAAAGTATTGAAAGATGGTCTAACACATTTTCGGTTTTGGTCTTTTCATGATTTGTTGACAGTAAGAAAATATATCCTTTAATGCTCATGGTGGGATTTCCATTCATGGCCACGGAAGTCCCACTGTGTTTTGCTACCACAAAACTAGAGTACTCCACAGGATTACAGACTGTTCAAATGGAACATACTGTATATCCATATAATGTCAGTTGAGCAGTGCAGATGAGTGGCTTCTATTATATCCAGTGATAGAATACAGATGGTTGATTTAAAGGGTTAATTATTTGCATCAGGTTTTACTCCTTTGTTTGCTGGTAACGCAGGAAGTATTACAGTACTTACTTCGATGATTTAAAAGGATATTTTCAGTTTATTAAAATTTGGGATTATTTTTGTAGTTTTGCCAACTATTTCTACCACTTACATTAGCACTGTACTCAAAGTAACAGCTCAGATCAGGACATCTTTATAACAAAGTATGATAGGGCAAAGAAACACAAACAAGCAGAGAGGTTGGAAATATGACAACGTTTAATCCAGATTACCTAAATCCCTTTATTTATCTGAAATTTTGCTAATAATCATTCATTAGGGATCATTATCCTGTTGTAGAAGCCATCCTCTTTTCATCTTTAGCTTTTTAACGGACTGTGTGATGTTTGCTTCCAAAATTTGCTGGTATTCAATGGAATCCATTCTTCCCTCTACCAGTGAAATGTTCCCTGTGCCACTGGCTGCAACACAAGCCCAAAGCATGATCAATCCATCCCTGTGCTTTACAGTTGGAGATGTGTTCTTTTAATGAAAATCTGGACCCTTTTTACTCCAAACATACCTTTGCTCATTGCGGACAAATAGTTCTATTTTAACTTCATCAGTCCACACAACTTGTTTCCAAAACGCATCAGGCTTGTTTAGACTAATTTAATGGTGAGAACGGAGGAAAGGTTTTCTTCTAATGACTCTTCCATGAAGGTCATATTTGTGCAGATGTCGCTGCACGATAGAACAGTGCACTACCACTCTAGAGTCTGTTAAATCTTCCTGAGGGTTTTTTGCATTCAAACAGGGGATTTGATTTGCCTTTCTAGCAATTCTACGAGCAGTTCTCTCAGAGAGGTTTCTTTTCGTCTTCCAGACATCAACATGACCTCCACCGTTCCTGTTAACTGCCAATTCTTAATGACATTACAAACTGAGGAAACAGCTAGCTGAAAACACTTTGCACATTTTGTATGGCCTTCTACTGCTTAGTGGGCATCAATTCCTTTAATTTTTGCTAAGTGCTAAGCAGCTGCTTATGGGAGCCCATGGCTGCTGATTGTTGGGACAGCTTGGTGAGTCAGATTATTTATAAAGCTTTGAAATTTGCATCACTTTGCATTTCCTAACAATGACTGAACAAGCCATTGCCCTAACAAGCTAATTAAGGTCCGAGACCTTGGTAAAAGTTATCTGAGAGCTCAAATCTCATGAGGCGCCCAACCCTTTGTATGACGCTCCTTCCCTTTTTCACTCTAAACTTGTACAAAACAAAAATAATTCACTATTATTGCTTAAAATGTCGAAAAGAATGTTTCATCTTTAACTTCATGCCTTTTGGAGATCAGTTAATCTTCTACTCACCGATCTATTCACAGAAAGACATTTTAACTTGGGATGTCCAAGCTTTTTCATGCCACTGTATTTACAACAGACTTGGTTGAAAATTATTTTACCACTGTCTTTTATTTTGTCTTACAAATACATTTGTGCTTGTGTTTCTATCTGTGTTAGTTTTAGCGTTGTCACCATGTTGTCATATTTCAGAAATGAACTTGTAAGTAAAATATTATTATTACTGATAGAAAACCTTTGAAAACCTCTAAACCTTTGAAAATGAGATGCCTGATGTAACAATTATCCTTTTAATCTGACAAAAAAAAAAAAAAAAAAAATCAGAGATTTAGCCTGACAGCTATTATAATTAACATTGTTATCCACTTTTAGGTATCTTGGGAATCAAGAACACATACTTGATTTCCTCATAAATACATTTAACATTATCTCTTATTTCATTTCTCAGTTTATGTCCGATTTCAATTGATCTTTACACATTTTTGTTGTCGTTGAAGCCCTAATCCATAATTGCAGAGTGATGCTCTATGGACACTCAGTCTGGGTCTGTGAATGGTTACATAAGGTAACATCGGGGACATAAAGTGTGCTTTATTTTCAATAGTCCATATCTTGCAATTTGCCAAGAACATTGTGTCATGCTTCCACGTTTCCTTTCCATCCTACACGCTGAATGCAGGGAAAAAGTACCTGGGTAGCTCAATTATTCTGCAGCTTCACACATTATAAGGGATTCAGTGACACATGAAATGGATTACCTTATTATACTGGAAAATTGAGCCAACATCACATTGAGCTATTTCTAGTTTAGAATAGTAACAAAATGTCTCAAGCTCACATTACTGCTTTATCAACCACTGATGAACTCCCCCCCAAAAAAAAGATAATTAAATCAAGTAAGCATTGTTAAGAGTGAGAAGGAAGTTTCTAACAACAACAACTGCAATGCTCAACAACCGTATATTATAAATAGTGTTAAGCTGCACAAAATCACAACTACTTGCATCTTGGGCTGCAAAATAAGTCATTAGTTAGAATCAAATAACTTTTATTATCAAGCATTTCTTATATTGTTTTTAAGTATTAAGCATCTATTCAATTGTGTGAACTCACCTTTGCTATTTTAACAAAATGGCTCAGTATTTCTGCACGGATTTTCAGCGTCTGGGCAGTTAAGATTTCCCTCACCAGCCAAAAGCTCACCTGAAATATAACAAATACCAAGACATATAAAAAGACACATACACACACACACACACACACACACACACACACACACACACACACACACACACACACACACACACGCACGCATGCACACGCACAAATCTAGATGTACTGTCACTCCACTGATTTAGTACTGCACTTTAATAGAGTTAGGGTTTTGCAGGTGGCAGATTAAAAACAGGATGGTCATAAGCGAAGCAGCAAAGGCTGAGCCAACCTGACCTTTAGTCCCTAGTGCTGTATGTGTCCCACTAGATCCTCTCAAAATAACCCTGATAACCTACTGAGGACATTATACAACTGAGTAATCCTTAATTTACAGACTGAGTAGACTAGTGAACAGAGTTTGATATGTATGTTTGTAGAGTGCCCCTTAATATATACAATAAACTATTATACGAAAAATTCTTATTTGCATATTTTTCATCTTTATTATGTATCATTTAATGGGGTACATTACTGATTTTACACATCAAGGTATGTTTTCAGGTGTTGGGGAGTACTACTGCATATGTGGGAAAAGTAGTATACAGTAATTAGTAGTATAATTTAGTGTCTCCAGAGGGAGCTGTGTGAAGTCTGACAAACGTCCTCAAATGATGTTACTTGAATCACTGAAGACTACAAGTTTGGAAATGAAAAAATATGGGGGTGTGGAGGAGTGGACTACCACACCTCTGTAGCCCACTACTCATCTCTGCTGCAAGACTCCAGGATACTGTACATTACCTGCTACTAGCATAAGACATCTGAATCTCCAAACTGTCAGCAGTAAAGTTGCATTTTGGGTAGTGCAGATGCCCGGATTTGACCAGGACGAAGAATGTGTGGCTCTGCTGCATCAATTTGATCCTTTTTTCTTTCTTTTTTTGATTAAACAATCCATTGTGAGTCCAACAGTGATATAGGAGTGAAATGCTAAATCAGTGGAGTGCTCTTAATTGCAATTAATAACGTTAATAAAACAGTAACTGTTACATTAAACCTGTATTCGCTGATTTGTTTGCCCAATTGGGTGTAGCACAACAGGCTATAAACACAACATAAATATATTAACACATTATGAAGTTTTTATGGTGAATGTGTTAGTAAACAGGTCCCTACTCACAGATTTGGAGTGGTGTTTGTGTCCACACCTGCTGACTAAGTCCAACACTCATTCACCTCTTAGCTTTGCTTTTGGTCTCCATCAACACCTAGCTCTTAAGTTGCTAAATGCTCCACTAGTTTCACCAGCTAGTCTCAAACTGTGTCCGTCTACCATTTGCTGCTGGTCAATGAGGATGAGAATGAACCAAACTGTAAAGCTGTGGACTGTTGAACCAAAATAAAAATGGACAGAGAAGATCAAAAATCTCCACATGGCTTAGTGGAACTGCAGAGTTGATGGTAATTATCTGTGGGTTCAACTCTACAAGTGACCCCTTTCACATTACAAATTTGATTTTTGGTTAAAATACATTTTTGATTGGTGCAGCTTTAAAAGATTAACAAAACTGTATCAAGGAAGGGAAAAGTAAAGGGAAACTCCCCTCTGTTTTCCTGTCATAGTATTTGATAAATTTTGTCTCATTTCTTCCCCTGGCAGAATGATATATAACTGATATTAATATCAATTTAATATCAGTTAAGAATAAAAGAGGGATACAGAGCTCACCATTATACTCAGAACTTTTGTTGACTTTCTTTGGTGGTAACTGTTTGCATCTAAAAGGCTGAAAGCTCTTTATAGCTGGTAAAATGATATATTGGAAGCCAGAGTGCCCAAACATTAAGCTGCAAGGGTGAACTACATAATGCACAAAAGTCCAGCTTTAAGCCCAGACTGCTTAACAACACACTAGGTGGCTGAAAACAACACTGATCTTTTAAATTAACCGTGTGCAGCATTGCCGCTGCCATTTCACATCAGTTTAATTTCTAAATGGCTGTGGGCATGAAGATTTTGAATTATGCTTTAAAAGCTGAAAATGGAATTGAGCCCAACAGCATCCACTACTGAGCTTTTCAGGTTATGATCAATCCACTGATGATTATAAGGGAAAGAAATGTACTGTGTCATTGCCAGGATTTATACCCATGATCACAAAGTGGTCTGAAGATGGGATGAAGATATTGGCTGGTGCAGCTTTAAAACCAAAATACTGTATACTTATTATAAATTAGTTTAACAAACTGGAAGGATTTCACATTAATAATACAGTAAGCAACAATAATAACTGGTTATGAGTTGTTTTAAACTGTACAGTATTTCACTTACCTTTATCAAAAGCATTCAAGTCACACATCAACCATAACTAATATGACTCTTATTTATCAAGTGTAATTATTTGAGAAGTAGAAGTAATAAAATGATGAAATATTTGCTGTAGGAATCTTATAAGACATACCTGGTTGAACCTGCGTGTGAATGCGACCACATTGGGGGCCAAACTGTGTTTCTCCTTCCCGTTCCATCCACAGCTGGCCAGCTCCTGCCAATCAGAAAATCGCATTAACCAACAGATTTGAGGAATGTGTAACAATAACCTATACCACCATGTGTGTGGTGGATGAGACTACAGATTACTATAGCATAAGACTGTTGAGTTCTACCACCACAATATCATGCAATTCAGAAACTAATCTAGTTCAGTTTACATCTAAGTGTCCCTATGAATTAACGGGTTCAAGAGCAACGAGAAATAGGGCATTTCAGGGAAATTCCGCAACTAAAAAGAAAGCCCCAGACGAACAGTGGAAGGACCCAAACACAGCGACAGGCTAACCAAGAAAGTAGGAGTAGTAGTAGTAAAGAGGTAGTTGAAGATATGCTTTCTGGTGAAATTCAAACCCTAAAGTCTAAGAATCCTCAAACTCAGCAGTTACCATCTTAGCCAGGATATTATTCACCAAGCCGAAGTTAGTAAAACGCTGCAAGGGAGACTGGATACTACGACAGCTAACATGATAGCAGACAAAAAAGATGTGGATAGCCTTCAGAAAGATGTACTAAATCTTCACCAGAAACTCAATGAGATGGAGGACACATCATGGAGATGCAACATCTAACTTGTTGACCTAGTTGAGTCAGCAGAGTGTTAAAATGCTATTCAGTTTCTGCAAGAGAATTACCACGGGTGGTAAACGTCCTCTGAGATGTGACAGTTACAGCCCGATATCACTCATTACGACAGAACTGAAGTTCTTTGCTTAAGTTTTAGTTAGAAGACTGGAGCCATATGTGGGCAAGCTAATTCATCACAAAGAAACAGGATTTATAAAAGGGAGACTTGCTTCAGACAACATCAGATGGCTTTTCCATATCAGCTTTTCTATGCAGTTGTACAAACAGCTAATATTCTGTCTAAAGCATTTCCCCTGCAGCGTGTATAATGGGCAGCCATAGAGAAACTATGGCTGCCCATTGTTTCTCCGCTGCTCTTTGTACCGTCAACGGACCCATTGGCCCAGACAATCAGACTAAATCCCCACATCTCACCTATCAGTATACAAGATATACAACATAAAATCTCTATTTAGGTGGACAACATGTTACTCTGCTTTACTAATATGTCCAAGTCTTTACCTCAAATATTACAAGTCTTTACCCGGTTCTGCCAATTTTCTGGTTATAAAATTAACTCGGATAATTGTTGTCTTGTTCCGCTGAATGCCTCAGCAAAACTCTTTGCATTACCAGCTATTCTGCATATTCAGCGGCATAACTCTGTTTTTACGTAATTAAGTTTAAATTTAAACAATTTCTCTGATATATCACACATAAATTATAATAAATTCAAACTGGAAATTTCATCTGATATTCAGAGATGGTCACATCTTAAAATGTCATTGCATGGGAGAATCTCAATAAAAATTAATCCTCTTGGTTGCGTAAACTTTATTTTGTCTATGATTCCTATGCCCCCACCAGCTAAATAATTGAATTACATTCTCTGACCTCTAAATTCATTCGGAATGGTAAAAGACCTCCTATTCGGCCGTGTGCACTTGAAGACTCGAAGCCCTCTGTTGTACTGGCAGTGCCTGATTTTAAACTATGTTATTGGTCATTTCAAATAAAGCTACTGACAACTTGGTGCAACAAAGCAGCTGCTACACCTTGTTGGCAGATACATAAAAAAACTAGTAAAACCTCATAGAATTGCAGATATACTATTCTGTGAAGTGAAACCTAGATCAGCAAATAGAATGTTTGGACCAATCGTAGACAATTCTCTTCAAATCTGGTCCAACGTCAAGAGATATATGGGTTTTGATGTCAAGCTCTGCGACTGTTCTCCAATTTGGTATAATTACAATTTTCCACAGAATTCTGTCCATATTTCAACAATAGCCAGGCCCCTGGGGGAATCCATAGCCTTCAAGATCTGTATGAAAAAAATTGATTAAGCTTCTGGATTGAAAGTAAAGTTATTGTCTTCCTGGGTTTTCTTGGTTCCTGTACCTGCGATCTGTGCCGATGGAGTTCCGTGGGATTCACCTTTACCGTCTAATCCACTGAGCACTTGGGTTAACCTTTCAACAACCTCTGCCAAATTGGTGTCGTCCATTTATAATTATTTAATCTCTAAAAATGCAAAAACCCTGGGGGTGATTGAGTCCTGGAATCTTGACCTTGAGGGACAGGGCCTTGAACTGGAACAATACCTGGGCTAACATATTTATCTCATCAAATCAGCTCATTCACTTTTGTGCATAAATTTTATGCCCCACCATACAGTTGCTTCAAAATAAAGCTCACAGCTAGTCCAAACTTTACAGAATACTGTTGGGACATATTTTCTTGTTTTCTGGGGATGCCCTTCTATATCTTAGCTCTGTTCTAAGGAGGATAAGTGTCTTGAAAAAAAGTCCTGGAATTCCCAATTCCTGAACAGCTCACTTTATTTTTATTCAATAATGACTACCCCCTCAGGGATAACACCAGGTTAGCTCTTAAGAAAATCATATTTGCAGGTTTAAAATGCTGCCAAGAAAAAAAACCATAATACATAATACAAACATAATACACTCATGGTTCTCCCCTGAGCCTCCATCAATTAAAGAATGGCTTAATCATTTTAGGGATGTTGCTCTCACAGAAAGATCGTTAGCTGTAATTCATTAAGCTCGGGCATCCACTGTAGAGACTCATTGGTTCTCTTTCGAGCCCACACTTTCTTGCACAGATATAATGTGCCCCTTTGATAAAATGTAAGAAGACATAGACACACATTATCTAGAGTCTGTGTTTTTCAGTTTATTTTATTTATTTTTTTAGTTAATTTATTATTTCATTTTTTTTGTAGTTGTGTTTCTTCTTTTTACTTTTTTTTCTTTGCAAGGCAATGTTGATATGTATAGAGTTCGGGCTAAATGCTGTTTGTATGTAAAGGAATCTTTGCATTACCTCGTGAACAACGATTTTCATGTGACAAATTCAATAAAAAGTTGGTCACAAAAAAAAAAAAAAAATATTACATATTGTTAGTGTTTTCCCTCAGAGCTGTTGACTTGTCAAGGTGGGAAGGAATACAAATGCAAATCCCCCATGGGGAAATTCTAATGATAAGCCATCAGGAAGCAGTCTCTCATAGACTCTCAGACTCAGATGAATCAGCAATATTAGCTAAGACAAACCAACCCCTAATTTTTATAAGCTACATACAGAGTATTTTTACACAAAAGCTCTGATTGAACAAGGCAGTGATGGCTTGAGCAAATACTTTAAGTGACTTAAGTTAACTAAAGGCTACAAAATTAAAAGATACACATTTAAATATCATCAGTCAAATTAATAGTGCAGAAAAGGAAAGAAGAGAAACAAGACTAAGAATACAAAGCCATACTTGCAGCTTTCTGAGGATGCATTGTGCTTTGAGCTAAATGCTAACATCAGCATGCTAACATGCTGATGTGAAGCAGGTATAATGTTTACAGTGTGCAACATCTTAGTTCAGTGTGACAGCATATAAACATACTGTAATTACGACAAAACACAAAGTACAGCTGAGGCTGACAGGAAAGCCATTAGTTTTGCAGGTATCTGGTCATAAACCATAGCACTGGACAAATTAAAATTTTGACCTAATGAAGATGCTCGATGAAAAGCCAGAGGATTACCAAAGTTCTTACAATTCATTCTGAGGAAATGGAAATCCATCCAGCAGTTGTTGAGATATTTTACTCTGAACCACAAATTTCAACCTCATGGTGATGCTAGATGAAAAGTCAGAGGATCACCAAAGTCAGTAGGATTCCTCCTCTGGGGAACATGAATATACATACAAATTTGATTTAAAATCTTATCTTCAGAAAATTGTTGAATTATTTCAGTCTGGACCAATGTGCTGGACCGACCAACAGATAGGTATTGCCATCTATAGAGCCATGCAGCTAGCATGGATAAAAAAAGGGAAGGAAATCATTAGTATTGGTGTGGACATTGTCTTAATGTGGTTCTTGCGTGACACTGATCTTCACAAATGAAACTAAGGTCATCTACACTGAATGAAAACAGCAGGGATTAACAGCCGTCTGTCCACCTTGCCTTTTACTTTGCCAATTTAAATTACAATGATTTTTTCCATTCTTTTTATGATTCTGTCTAGTGTTTTACAAATTTAGGTAAAAGCATTAACAAAAGATCATCCTGCCCTGACAGGAAAACACCAAGAAATCCAAATTCCAATATAAACAAGATTATTTTCATTTGGACCAGTCCCACATTGGACACAAGCTCCCACCAGGACATCTGATTAAAAGCAATATTGTGATGACTGACAGATTAAAACCAAAATTACAATTAAATACAGATAGGTGACGATTTATGAACTTACAACCAATATGTCAGAAGAAATTATTATATTTTATTAAAAAAAATATAACATTCAGTTTATTAAGCAACAGGGTACATCAGGTGCATCCCACAGAATAGACCGCGTAACTAAATAGCGAGCTGATTGGTTTAACCCTCATCTGTTTACTAGATTAATAACCAGAGATGGTACTCTGCATGCAGTTTTGCAGCACTGATGAACTTGGAATATCACCAGACCCCCATCTGTTAAAAAACTTCATTAAGATTAAGAGTCATTAAGATACATCAAATGATCACCAACTGCAATACTCTGACACAGACCCGTCATCTATCAACCAATCACTGTAGATTGGTTCACTCATGACTGGAATTTCATTGACTAGCAGAGGGTAAAGCAAGGGTTCCAGTGGAGAGTTCAACCGCTAAGGCCAGTGTGGGTTCAGCTGAGTGGCAACAGCTGTGAAGACCATCATGGCTGCATTACAAGTATTTGAAACAAAAAGGGGCCTGGAATCATTGTGTGGGGAGGTTTAGATCTCTGAGGGGTTTCCTGCGAAACATTCCTGATTTTCTTAGGGACTGTCACCGTATAAACTGACATAATGTTTGATACAGGTCAATAATGATGAATTATGTGAATCATCCAATTAAAAGTAGTCTTTAATTTCTTGTGAGAATTTCTGTTGCCTGGTAAGAATATTCAACATAAACACTACACACAGAATTACCGAGAAATTATATGAATTACCAAAACCCCTCAAATAGTCATTTAAAGGGTTAACACCACAGCTGGAATTCAGGTTTTCCTGCAAATATGATGTTGGAAACATTCATAAATTAGAACTGAAGTGAGACTCAAGACGCCAACCACTTGAAAACATGGGACTCTCTTACCTCTGGCTGAATCGCTTTGAAGACTGGTGCGTCCATCAGCGTGATTTGGCTCTGAAATAACAAGAAAGAAATTGACATTATCTTTCAATTTTTCAATATGTAGGAGCTTAAGCATTAAACCACTGTAGGTCCACTGGTCATAACTGGAAATGATGGGTTAGAAATAACTCCCAAAGATTTTTGTATCCGTTGATGGGCTCTATGTTCCATCAGCGATGGCTATAAAAGAAGGAATTATGGTCTGCTGTCTGATGGAGATTCAAGTAGTGTTTCAGTCCAAGTAGTCACAATCTTAATTGAAAACTGGAGTCCATAGAGAAGTACCTTAAGTTACAGTTTCTCTAATAGTCACTAAATCCTGGCATCAAGAAAACTCTGACTTTCTACTGAAGTCAGAGCTCTATTGTCATGGCAGCATAGGTATTTTACTGACCTCTACTCAATAGGAGAGGTGGAAATCAACAATGAAAATAAACGTCTCACATCTGTTTCTGGAGCTACCACTTTGGCTGTGTCAAGAGTAGCCAAAATAATTGAAGTAAATGACTGCAATATTGGAAAAATACTTAAAATGTACATAAACTATGTAAATTAATCATTTTCTAACCAATACATGCGTTGAAATGTGCATCACAAAATTTTGTTAAATGTGTATAAAGCAGGAACGTTAGTGAAGCTGTCTGTATTCCTCTATAAATGAATATGGCTGATTCTTACAGTATCTGTTGTCCACACCTGCAGCCTCTGATTTGAGAAGTGCTGCAGCAAAGCAGTAACATTACACACTGTTAACTGTGTTAACCTTCATTAAATCACATGCAAATGCCACCTGGCTGGTACAAAATAACCACACACCTCTACACAGATCAGACTGGTCTGTTAGAACTCGGTATTCTGCTGTTTATGTGCTAGACATCAGATTACTGGACCTCAATCCTGTGCATCACTGCCTTTTCAGCAAAAGTTTTGCTTCATGTTTTTTTTCTTAAAATGCATTTCGGTGCAAGCGCTGATGTCATTTCAATTACAATATGATGACAATTTACAAAGATACAGTAGGATTATGATTCAAATAGAATCAAACTGATGTGATCATATAAACTACTTCATTATGATTTCTCGGAGAAGCGTCTTTCCATTTGTTGAGCTATTATTATGATGCTTCATGATTTGCTCAGCTGTTTCAGAGCTATGAGATCAGTGATGTAATTGGCCGAGAGTGTATTTATTAAATCAACATATCCTCTAATGTATTTTCAATTTAATCTAGCCCTCTTGCAATTTGTGCTTGTACACAAAGTAATAAATTTGATTTCAGATATTCTAAAACAGTGGGTTCTCTAACTGTTAGTTTAGTTGGGACACGCATAACTTGAAAATCGCAGTAATTCTTTTTTCTTCTCTTTTTTTCCCCCCTTTGATTTAGTCACTTAGAAGCAGCAAAACATAAGCTGAACACAGCTGCTTACTGCTGCTGGAAACTAGGACGATGAGAACCAAAGAGTGAACCTGCCCTAGAAACAAAACACTGAGCTAAAAAGCTCAGCTGAGCAGCAGAAAATGTGTTTGTCACTGCATAGGACCCCTTTCACATTAAAGCTGTTTGATTCAGTGTTAATGTAACAAATATTGATTAGCTGAGTTTAAAAAATGTCAAATTCCCAGTGTTGATGCACTAAGGTGCATGTGAGAACAGCTGATTTTAAAATAATCAATAATACTAAATGAAACTCGAAGTTTTTATTATTCTTATCCGTATAGGTTTGAGTGGAGTAAGTGCTAATAGGCCTTCCAAGCAGTAAACCTAAACTTCTGGCTCGTCCCCTCAGAAACCCAGGGTGGACATCAGCCATTAGCTCTACGTTTCCTGCAGCTGCACGGTAAATGAGTGGAGACCTTTCAGTTACTGGCCAAAAACAGAACAGCAACTGCTAATACAGTCCAGTCAAAATTTTTGGCACCACTGAATTTGAAGTACATAATTCAGAATATCTTCAGAAACAAATGCAAATGAACCAATTATTAGCAGAATATTTTAATAAAATGTCTGAAAACTAAACTATGAAACTTGCATAATAGAGAAATAATACTAACACAAAATGTACCCAGACACAATTATTGGCACCCATTTGATGAATTTAAATTAGTTCCTCAAACAAAATGAAAAACAAATAAAACTCAGGTGTGCTTTTCTCTCTAATCCCTCTCCAGAAACTGTGTAAAAGCTTTGACAGACAAGTAGTCTAATAGTATATAGTATGCTTGGGTCTTTCAGGTAAGATCTGATCGTCTTTTATGCTGCACAAATACTGACATTTGAAGCATACTCACAGCAAACTCCTCAGGTGTCACCTTCAGCACATCAAAGACGACGGCATCATAGCTCTTGGCATAATCCACACAGGGTCCATCCAGAGAATCAGAACTGCTGCTGGCCTAAAAGACACACGTTAAACTATCATAGTAACTGCTCTATACCAATATAACCAGCTGTCAGTGACCACAAGCAGAACATTTGTCATGAAACTGTGTACTGTCTTAGTAAACATGGCAAAATGTAGTGATTCACAAGTCAATTTAATTTTATCAATTATTTATTATTCAGATTCCAAGATTCCTTCTCTTTATATACTTTATGCATTGGAATAACAAAATGTCTTTTACCTTAATACTGCTAAGGCGTTAATGATGTTAACGTTACTGCTGAATTGTTGGTCTGTCTCTCAATCTGTTAAGCACTTGGTCCAGAAGACAAACAACTACTAGGCAGATTGCTGTAAGATTTGATTTGGACATTTATGATCTTCAAAAGAATAATTCGTAGTGATTTTGGTGACCCCCAGGCCTCTCTTCTATCAAGTGGAATTTTAGCATAAAAATGTCTCCATGACCATCAGATTAGCCAGATTTTCTTAGAAATTGTTTGTCTCCAGATTATGAATCCTAGTGTTTTTGATATTTTTTTCTGCCTTTTTTCTGAGGAAGGAAATGCATTCAACACAATTGTTAGACCTTAATGACACACACAGTGTGTTTTGGTGAGACTCACTGAATATAAACAAAAACTCAAAAACTCCACAGGGCTTCTTTAATAAAGTCATACAGGAGGACAATGTAGAAGAAAGAGATTAAAGGAGTCAACACTCCAAAGACTGAAAGGCAAAATGCATATACTGAAAGCAATTTAAATGTGGGTATACCACAACAGCAGACACTTGAAAATAAAAATGACTTGCATAATGTGATTCACTGGGTTATTATAGTGAATCAATGCTTCCACCAAGTAAAAACAGATTATTTTCTGTGAATATTACCCATTTCAAATTATGATAATATGGCATAAATGCCTCTGATGTTTTTCCCTTCCCCATCATTACCCTTGATTGAATTTGCTTTGAATATTGACTTTTTATCCTTTTTATCCTATCAGTTAATAAGACTCAGCTCTGGCATTTTAATCAACAAAACCAAATGGAAAGCACTTAAAACAAACACACATAAAACATTATTTTGAAAAATTAGAACAATAGACATACAAGAAGATACATGCACAAGTAATTTTTAGATGTTTTGGAAAGACTATTTACGAGTGGTCCGCAGTGGAAAATATACTGCTTTTTCGCCCTGATCATTACAGGGCTAGCTGGGCAGAAAAGTTGGTGCATACATTTAACAGAGCAGAATTTGTGCTCAACTACTGGTCATATTACCATGAATATTAGGATGGATATCCCTTTTATCTGTCATGATAATCAGGTCAAAATGTATCCTAGATGAACACTGTGATCCATACACAATACTTCAAAGTTATTTTCAAAAAGGGTCACAAAATTAGTCCCTAGGGACAAAACATATCAAGGCAGTGTGGCTGTTATCAACCATGTTGCAGTATTTGCAAAAGTTGGGCCCTTCCCCTGCCTGCAATTAAAGAAATTACTTCTAATTTACTTTAACTGGAAGTAACTACTAATACTACTAATATTTGAACATTAAACTGCTAATAAGTTATTCACTGTGTTCCACAGGAGGAAAAAAAAAATAATAATAACTTAATAGACCTACTGAAACCCAGCTGAATCTTGATTTTTGGATAAAAGCTGGAATTATGGTTTTCATAAGATATTTGCCAAAGTCTCCTGAGACCTACGGTGAGGAGTTTGTTATGGGTAGTCATAGGTGACAAAGGCATGCAGAGGAGCTGAGACACCTCCCAAATCACATAAATGCATTATGGGGACCTGTGCGTCAAGTAAGTTGATTGTTTGGTTCAACTTCTGTCGGGATGCAGGTTTTAAAACAGAGTTGAAAACAAACGTAGACACACTATATACAAGTATGAACGAAACCACTAAACAAATGTAATCGAGCAACCCCTGGGCAAATTTGCATATGTACAGCCTGGAGAAGCAGAGTTCCAGCTTGAGCCCTTGCGAAATTTTGTCATACGTACAATGACGTGTTCACTGTCATGACGTCAGGTCTGCGAGGCTACTGAACTGTGAGGGTAATACCATAATGGTATTAATAATGGTAACTTATGTATATGTGCAGATCTGCTGCTTTACATCGTAGCTATAGCAGATATGATCACTACATACAATAAAATTTTCCCTTTGCACGAGCTGCTAAACACTGCATGTGCATTATCAATCCTCACTACAATAAATTTATAGGCAACAAAAATGACAAAAACAAATACTAACAAATGTACATTTATCATTATCATCATCATCAACAGTAATTTTCCAAGTGAAGTCTGGTAAAGTCTACAGCCCAAACAGACTTTGTGAAGAGGAGATTCTGCATGGGGTGACTTGACTACATCAACTTAATGAATTGTTGATTTGGACAGCCCACAGCAATGGGCATCAACAGACTTCCCAGGAACACACCAGCTAGTCCAGTCATTTGGACATGTATGTTCATGTACAGGACAGCACACCAAGGAAAACCTAGCCTTTAAATATATATCAATTTTACTGGATATCAAGATTATCTCCAGATCAAATTTAAATAACAATGAACACCACGGGAGCTTTTTCTTACCTCTGAGGTGACTGAATTGATGCTGGTGCCATTTGAGAGCCCGTTCCTGCGATACATACTCACAGAGGAACTGTCGGGATGCACAGGTCAGGGCGACAGCTGGGAGGCACACATAACCTCTCATCCATGCCTGAGGAAGGAGGACACGGTCTTTAACCTCTTTAACATGTTTTTTCATTTTCCCTTACTTAGCTTTAAAATTATAAAAAACAGGTTTTCCACATTGTTTGACAATTATTATGAACATTTTCTTCTGTATTTGCTTGTATTAGTACTCGAGTTAGTACTCAAGTTAGTTAAGTGATGCTTATGTTGAGTAAAGTATTTACAGTAATATCTAACCCTTGTGTTGAATTTTGAATAGACATTGGCCATATTCCAAAATCATTATATATCTCCTTTGGTGAAATATTGATGCAATTCATAACAATGGAATGCAATTTATTGTTTTGAATGATGTTCAATAC
Organism: Xiphias gladius; assembly: GCF_016859285.1. Taxonomy (NCBI): domain Eukaryota; kingdom Metazoa; phylum Chordata; class Actinopteri; order Istiophoriformes; family Xiphiidae; genus Xiphias; species Xiphias gladius. Next base: position 616,409 of record NC_053419.1, read on the forward strand.
AATAAACTGTGTTGCTGATTTTATTTTATTTTTCATATTTTTGCCATATTGTGATAAATCTCAACACTATAGGATACATTTTGATCCTCATACAAACTACCTAAATGTACAGCATGCTAGGCAGCTTAATGCTGTGTGTCTGTTGTTTTTTTCATTTTAGCTTGTTAGCATGGTAGTTAGTTTAGCATGCTAGCTGAGGATGATGGTTTTGTTGTGTCTTGGAGCACCATGCTGCTGGCGATAGCAACATGCTAGTTAGACTGACGTGTTGGATAGTAGGTAACAACAAATACCTAACTAGCACAATAATGTCTGACTCTAGGTCGGGGGGGTCACAAAAATCTTTAAAAACTAGAGACCATCTTGCGATGGGATCAGACCAGCCACGACGTCCGTTAACATGTTGACATTCCAACCCATGACTCAGTAGTCATTACTACATTATTGCATGAGTACTCAGTATTTGTGGGTCAGACCACACCCATCTTCGAACTCAGCCTTCGTTATGATCTAAACTACACACCCATAAAGTTTCGTAACTGTATCTTTCACGGTTGTGACGCTATCACAGTGACATAATCTGTCCAAAAACAGCAATATAAACACCTGCTAAATCACCCACTACAGTAAGTGTCTTCAGGACCACATTTTTCCCTGATGACACACACTGGTAATCAGCCAAAACCAGACCAAATGTCATGCCAGTGACATTTCTAGCTAGAAGCAACTACTAGTATTTGAGCAGCAATTAACTGGTATTCAGTGATTCACTGTTTTCCACTGGAAAACCTTATTAACCCAACTGACATCCATCTTCAGTTCATCCAACATATATAGTGATTACTGTAATTTGAGAAAGTTACTGATAATTACAGCCACAATGCAATGAAAATTAAGGCCTGTGCATTAGGCAACAGATTTCCTTTTTATATCATCATTATTTCTGTGGGCATTGTATGCTTTAGAAGTACTATGAAGCCTTTACTGTCTCCAGAGAGAGCTGTGTTTAGTCTGATAAATGTCCTCAAGTGATGAGGAGTGAGTGTGGGATGGGTCTTAAGACTACAAGCTTGAAAAGTAAAAAAAAAAAAAAAAAAACCTGGGTGTGTAGAGTTAGAATTCTTTCTAACTATTCTTTTTACTGTCCATCGTGAGTCCAATAATAGTATAGGTTTGCAATGCTAAATCAGTGGAGCATTCTTTACCCCTCGGCCACCAGGGTGCTCCTAACTATGCATTGTAACACAGAGATCAGAGTTAGTCTAACTAAGACTTTTTCGACCATACAAGATAATGTGAAAAACAATAAGAAATGAAAACTGAAACACCTGTACATATAGCCTGTCACATGGTCCTAAAAGATTGGGTATAATTACAGGCAAGTTTCATTTTAGCCTTAAGTCCCAGCTGTGAGGATACAAAGAGAAATACAGTACCATCCACATTTAATCAATAAACCAGCTGAAAATAAGGTTTGTGAGTAGCTGAGGCATGACAAGAGGCAGATTGAAACATCAAGATGAACATAGTAAAGTACATATCTTGTTTTTTTATCATAATGGAAATCTGCATACATGGTTATTTTTCTGCAAGTTCTGCACAACAGTTTAGCATTTTAGATGCTCAGATATTCTGAAGCAGAGAACCAATAAGTAAACATGCCGCAAGAAGCAACATATGCAAGTATACAGGCAAAAAATTATAAACAGTATCACAAACACAGCATTTTTTTTCAGTGCTAAGATGCCCCCTAATGTGCAGTTAAAATGCTGCATGTATACAGGACCATACTTAGACATGTAGATACACTTTTAAAAAGTCAAGTATGATGCCATCCGACACCTAGAAAACCCAAACTGAACACCATTCTCTTATATGCATATAACAGCGTTAATGTTATTTACTAACTCACATCAATGGCTACAAATGCTGCAGTTCCCCATGCTCAAAATTCATTTGGGTGTTAGTTGTTTTTTCCGTCTGTGCCCCTTAACTGTTACAGCAGTAGCCAAGTAAGTAAGTGTTTTAAAGGAGCACTCAACTGATTTTACACATGATAACAGTGTGCTAGTCACAGGAGCTTTGTCAAGTCTGAACAAGACTAGGTCAAAACCTAGTATATGGCTGGACAGTTCTTTATCTGATTGCTTCTCTCCCACTCTTCCCAATAAAGCTGTTCTCATTTACATGCTTTTCTGTTGTCAGACAATGGAACAAGTATGAAATAGTGACAAATGCAGCCCATTAAGACCACGTTAACTAGCAGTCAGTTCCAAGCTATTACCAAGCTGCTCTGCTCTGCAACCTGCATTCTATAACTGCGACATCATCTGACAACATCACCATACACATAACTTAAAAGGCAACAGTTGTGCTGTGATTTCAGCTATATTTAGTTGTAAAATGATCACTCAGAAAGTTAGAGGTTCACGTCTGTGTCAGCTGCTGTGCTCTCAATTGAATGAGACACATAGAAAGGTGTGCCTGAGGAGAGAAAGCCCGATCTCGTGCTTGTAGGGCAATACTTTTGACTCTCTTCTACAGAAAGTAGCTGATAGTCCAAAAAGTCAGATTAGATTTGTTGCTAGGTGCTTTTGTGAAGAAAATTTGCTAAAGGGGTGTGAAAAGTCAGCAAGTCTAGCAACAAAGGCTCTAAATTGGCATCACTGCCTGTAAACACCCCCCCCCCGATGATGCAATGGAAACCGTTTGCGCCAATTCATTTTGAAAGAGCAACAGCCAATTGGAAAACTCCAACACTTGGCCAGCCAAACAGTGGTATAACTTCAGCACTCAGTCACATGGCATTCGGCTGACAGATGGCGTAATTTCGTCAGTCGGTCAGTCACGGACTATCACTCAGAAAAGGCAAAAACATACAGTACTCCAAATATTAATACACAGTAGTAGCCTATATTAGCAGTATACTATTTTTATCTATAATTATTAATACCAGTGCAGTGCCCGTTCAAAACGTGCTTTTTAACCCTAATAATTCAATATTTTATTCAATCATCTAATCATCATCATCATCATCTAATTTCCACATCACTGCTGAGCTATGATATTAATAATAATACTCAGACCCTATTTGTCAGATACCCAATCAGAAAATACTGGACAACAAATTCATATTACCTTGACTGAACTTCAGTATGTATTTTTACACAGAACAAGGACTGTGGATTTTTTTCCTCATCTCTTACATTAGAATCCTGTTAAGAGGGATTTCTTCAGGGCCAGTGTGTACCAACCGATAACTCTGCAATGTACATATAGGCATGTGAGTATTGTTTTAAGACATTCTTGAAAAGATGTGAACCTATACTTCAATATACTGCTTCTCAAACTTATAAAGATGCTTCTAAGGTGATGTGGTGTTGAATTTACTTTTAAGGAGACACTGAAACTCCTGTAAGTGTATACATGATGTGCACAAACTTATTTTAAAAGATAGTTACAGCTGTATCTAAAAACATGTGTTTACTAAAATATCTAATTAATTAAATGTAATTAAGTAAAAATAGTTGCTACTTTGCAAATAACTTCACCGTATGAACTTACAAAAATGTGTGAAACAGCTTATAACTTTATAGCAGAAGTCAGTAAATTACTTTTAGATTCCATTTGGGCACTCCAATTAAAAAAAAAGGTACCTGGTGTGCTAGCACTGTGCATCAGAATCTGAAGACTGTGGATGTAACATACACAACTCAACTCAAATGCGTTTTTTTGGAATATGGATAGGTCTGAGTGCACCTCAGCCAACAAGCTATGACAGTTTTTTGCTAGATGGTCCAGGCAAATAAAAACTAACATTAGTTAGTTAAGTGTATATCTAAGTGTATATCTAAAGTAGCTCATGTCTCATGGTAAATACAGTATTGAATGTAGTGAAACTCCAGGGCTGTCTGGCACTAGATATTTGCTATTTTAAGTGAAAATTTTGATCATTACATCATGCATATCAGCACTGTGGATAGGTTTTAACTCTAAAAAATTGGGATTTAAATGTATAAACAATAATAATTAATCAATAATCCATTCATGTTCCTGAACACAGACACATACGCTTCAGCAAATGTCAGCTTCCCAATACTTCAAATCATATATTATCAGCAAAAAATAGCAGTATTACCAGCCGATTGCATTCAAATTTTTCATAGCATAAATACAGACACATTAGGAAAGCTGAGTTCCCTTAGCACTCATACACGCATGTAACCATTAGATGGCATTATAGACCAATATTAATCTTCCTGCCACATCATGAGACCTACACTGTGTTCAATTCCACACAACACAATTTATTCTAAACAGGTTTTCAGTCGGTGGTGCATTCCCACTGTAGAAGTGACAAAAGCAAGTATGCTCAAAACAATCACTATGCATACTAAAGAGAAAAAAAAAAAAAAAAAAAACTACTGATTTTTGAGTAGGCTGCTGATTGACACAATGTCCCACAATGCAATTTACAAAGCTTCTCACAGCTGTAACAAATTAAAACAAATTATGGATGTTGGTAAAATAGCTGTAGGAACAAAGTAGAATACAGAAAATAGCATGAAAAGTTTGTTATTTGACTAAAGACTATGCATTTTCACATTATTTTGGACCATTAACATTACAATATTTATTTATTTTTTAAAAACAACACGTGGTAAAATTTTTCATAGCACACTCAGTCATTAGTAAGAAGAAAGGTGAAACAATATTCTCACTGATGAAATAAGTGCTACAGTGGTATGAAAGAGTTTGGGCACCCCTGGTCAAAATATTTTTTACTGTGAATAGTTAAGCGAGTAAACGAGGACCTGATTTCCAAAATACAAAGTTAAAGATAACATATTTCTTTCATATTTTAAAAAAGATTACTTTTTATTTCCATCTATTACAGATTCAAAAATAACAAAAGAAAAAAGGGCCCAAAACTAAATTTTGGGCTCCCTTCATGGTCAGTACTTAGTAACACCTCCTTCAGCAGGTATCACAGCTTATACAAGCTTTTTGTAACAGCTAAGGGTCTTTCAGCTCTTGTTTGAGGGATTTTCACCCATTCTTCCTTGCAAAAATCTTCTAGTTCTGTGACACTGTTGGTCCTTCTTGCATGCACTACTCTTTTGTGGTCTAGCCACAGATTTTTCAATAATGTTTAGGTTGGGGGACTGTGAGGGCCATTGAAAAACCTTCAGCTTGTGCTTTTCAGGTATTGTCCATTGTCGATATTGAGGTGTGTTTAGGATCATGATCCTGTTGTAGAAGCCATCCTCTTTATATCTTCAGCTTTTTTGCAGGTGGTGTGATGTTTGCTTCCAGAATTTGCTGGTATTCAATGGAATCCATTCTTCCCTCTACCAGTGTATTGTTCCCTGTGCCACTGTCTGCAACACAAGCTTAACAGTTGGAGATATGTTCTTTTCATGAAATTCTCCACCTTTTTTTCCTCCAAACATACCTTTTCTCATTGCGGCCAAAAAGTTCTATTTTAACTTCATCTGTCCACAGGACGTGTTTCCAAAATGCATCAGGATTGTATAGATGTTCCTTTGCAAACTTCTGACACTAAATTTTATGGTGAGGACAGAGGAAAGGTTTTCCTCTAATGACTCTTCCATGAAGGTCATATTTGTGCAAGTGTCGCTGCCCAGTAGAACAGTGCACCACCACTCCAGAGTCTGCTAAATCTTCCTGAAGGTCTTTTACAGTCAAACAGGGGTTTTCATTTGCCCTTCTAGGAATCCTACAAGCACTTCTCTCTGAAAGTTTTCTTTTGGTCTTCCAGACATCAACATGACCTCAACCGTTAATGTTAACGGCCATTTCTTAATGACATAACAACCTGAGGAAACGGCTACCCAAAACACTTTGCTATCTTCTTACAGCCTTCTACTGTGTAATCAGCATCAATTATTTTAATTTTCACAGTGCTAGGCAGCTGCTTAGAAGTGCACAAGCAGCTGCTGATTGTTGGGACATAGTTTGATGAGTCAGACTATTTATAAAGCTTCTTTGAAAATGCATTAATTTGTGTTTTCTAACAATGACTGTGAACAACCCATAGTCTTAACAACCTAATTAAGGCCTGAAACCTTGATAAAAGTAATCTGAGAGCTCAATTTTTTGGGGGTGCCCAAACATTTGTATGGTGCTCCTTTCCTTTTTTTCTCCAATCTAAAATTTTACAAAACAAAAATACACTATTCTTGCTTAAAATGTTGAAAACAATGTTTCATCTTTAACTTTATGCCTTTTGGAGATCAGTTGATGAACTGATCTCCAAAAGATCTAACAGAAATTTTGAACAAGGATGCCCAAATTTTTTCATACCACTGTATGTCCTGAAGTAATCCTTCACATTTTCATGAGTCTTGGGCTGACTTGAAGAAAACCCTCCTTTTCCAAGAGCTGTTACTGAGGAAAATACTTTGTGGATAGGAGGATAGTTCCCCTGAAATTCCATTAATCCAAGGAGAAAATAGTCCTCATCATTGAAGCCATCTCTCTCATATAAGTGAAACATGAAATACAGTAATTATTAAAAACCCACATTAGTGTATCTTGTCTATCAGTCAGACCTACACTCTCTCCTGTCACGCTCTTGAAGGTATGAATCATTTTTCAGTCTTTTTGAGCTCATCATCTGTGACAGACATAATTCTTGGCTGTTTGACAGATTTTTTCCCTGGTTCATTTCTGCAGTAAAGACGTCGGGACACAGTATGACTTTGTTTTCACACACTAATTTATTTCCTCTGGAGCAGAAAAAACACGTTACACCAGCCTTCAGAAACTCCTGCAGGTTAAACTGGGCTAACAGCAAAAGACTGACTAAAAAAAGGACTGAAAACACTCACTAGCTTAGAAACATTAAGGCTAGAAACAACCCATACTGCAACAATCTCTATAGTAAATACTGTAAAAATTATCATCTTATATTTGGAGCAATAAGGTATCCTCTCTCCAGAGCAGTAGAGAACTGTCAGCATTGTTTAGGCACTGCGCAAAAACAATTGGGCGCTAAGCCAAAGTCTTACGATGGTAGTGAAAACCCTGACCTCAAAAGCAACCTCAAAAAATGTCAGTATGTACACTTAAAAAAAACGCTTTTTTTGTGTGTCCGCTTCTGATGGAAACTACTCTCCTACAATGCAGTGGAGGAGGAAAATGCAAGAAGAAATGGAAGAATTACTCACTTGAAAAAAAATCCTAACTCTTTGGAAAAGGTGGTGAGACATACATTTATAAATAAATAAATTAACAGTAAAACATACAAAACCACATATTTTATGCTTTCTTGTCAGTATAAACAGTAAATATGCTGATTTCTGGTTTCCTACATGCCTAAACTGTATACTATAAATATTAAAATACAGTACGTACTGTATAAAATTAACATGTCGGATGGAATTGGAACATAGGATTAATCTAGTTCTGTGTCCCAATTCCATCCTAACTCGTGTACATATTATATTTTGCCATTTTACCCTGTCACCAGCAATAAGGATCTAGACTCACCTCCCACTGTTCAGCATTAAAGGTCCCATATTATAAAGCATGTCTACATGCTAAGTACTGTGAAAGTGTCAAAACACTCGATCAATGGAGAAATGAACACAGCCCATATTCAGAAACTGTGCCTGTAAATGAGCCATCAGAACTATACAGTCACCACCCTCAACTATTCCCCCAGCACGGCCCACCCGGACCTATCGTCCGTCCTTTTGTTGTCGTTTTAAGTTTATTGACAACACAGCACCAAGAAGTCATTCTGTCACTGAGCTAGCAAGCTAAAAAACAGAAAAATGTCGAGGAAACGCTGCACAATCGTTGGATGTCAGGAAGGTTACTGAGTCCTTCCACCAAGGATTACACCTTTTTCTCTCCACGTCATTTTTCATTGTCTCATATTGATTACTTCTTCATCTCTTCCTACTTGTAAAGTGTACCTTTAGTTTAATCATACTGAACCTCCTATGGTACACTCTGACCTCTTTTACCTTCTCTCTGGAAAACTACTTCGGATCTGCCAAATTTAAGAGATGGCAATTTAATATGACTCTCTTTCAGAGCAGGAATTTTCTTACAAATATTACTCAAATTGTGAGTGAGTTTATACTTTGCAAAGCTCAATCAGAAATTTATCTACATGTACTTTGGGAAGTAATTAAGTGTCACATTAGAGGAGCCTGCACTTTTTTTCTTCTCATTTAAACAGAACCCATCAAGAGGAACTTGAGGAAAACTGTATGTTAAATAGCTCTTCTTGAATCTCAGTGAAGGACAAATTATAATGAGGACAGGCAGTAAATGTTGTCCTCTGCTGAGTCAGAATATAGGTCTCTTATTTCTGCACAGGCAAAATTCTTCATCTGAAAATCTTACAAAAGTACTATGAATTTGCAGAGAGACCTAGTAAACTTATTATTAAGGTTAAAGCTATCATTATTCTAATTAATAGGCTTCTGAAGCCCCAGAAGAGATCGTTTTTTTAACTCTTTGAACCTACCTTTTCTCTCAGTTATGCAGTCTTCCCGACTAGATGCCCCTATTACCTTAAAAGCAACTTAAAGTTGCTCTTGACTCAATGCCAAGATCTCCCGATCTGGATGGAATTCCTCCTGAATTGTTCTGAGTTATGGCACTTGGTAGGTCATATCCTCCTTGACTCTTAACTTCACGCTAAAGGTTGGTTCTTTTCATGGAGATCAAAAAACTGCACTTATCTCTCTTCTTTTAAAAAAAGGACAAGGACCCAGTGGAGTAATCCACTTTTGAATTGTGATTTTAAATTGTATGCCAAAGTACTCTAAAGAAGGTTGGATTCCTGCATTACTTCCCTGATTGACCCAGATCAGACACATTTTGTTAAGAGCCATTTGGCCTCCAACAATATACGCCATTTCTTAGATATAACTGAGGTTTCCTCTGATGTGCATCTTTAGGCATGCTTGTTAGACTCAGAAAAGGCTTTCAATTGTGTGGAATGGAATTATTTTACAGGCAGTTTTGCAATGGTTTGGCTTAGGATCTGCTTTTATAAAAATGGTTTGTACACTTTATGCCTCTCCTATCGCACATGTCCAAACTGGTCACCTGGGTTAACATGACTTTTTTAACAAGAGGGACTAGGCAGGGCTGCCATGGGTCTGTTTGCTCTCTCACTGGAACCATTAACCCAGGCAGTTAGGGAAAACCATCCCATATCTCCAATCATAATCAGAGGGACATCTCTTCATATTTCCCTTTATACCGATGACATTTTATTTCACCTCTTGGACGTGCCTCATGTTCTGAATTTCTTAGACAACTTTGGCTCCTTCTCTGGTTATAAAATAAACTGGTCAAAATCGATACTTTTGCCACTATAAGCCTTGATCTAAATCACCTTCCAGTCTCTCTACATAAACATGGCTTCACCTATTAAGTATTATTAGACCCACAGTTTCATATCTGGTTAGAGATAACTACAATTCAGTTCTTATTAAAGTCAAGAAAGATCTGAACAGTTGGTCTATTTAAGATGCTGGTCTCCATGGTTGTGTTTCTGTTGAATATGAAATATGAAAATCAATTTTTTATTTTCTAAACTCATTCTCTCTCCCCTGACACATTATTTATAGTATCTTGACTCTTATGTATTGGAATTTTATACGGAATGGGGAAACGTCCCAGGATCAGCTTTTCCACTCTCTCGACCTCTCTCGTTTTGTTGGCCTCTCCTACTCAATTTTAAAAACTATTATTGGTCATTCCAACTAAAAGCCATTAATACCTGGTTGGACACTTTTTCAGTACATCATGGCACTCTTTAGAAAATGCTTTATCTTTTCCAGTCAGGATTCAGGATTTGCCCGTTTCTGCCATCAAACAAAAAAACTGCAGAATCGCATATTGGGCCCGATCATTTCGAACTATCCATTTCACACTATCCATGAAAACATTTAGCTAAATAGCATAAATTATCTCCCATTTGTTATAGTAATGCACTCTTGTCTGGGTCTACACCTTTCATTTTCCCACAGTGCTCTACACAAGGAATTCATGTGTTAGGCAATGTTTTCAAGCATCAAGGTCTTCACTCTTTCCAATATTTGAAGAGTACTACTCTCTTCCAGGCTCTTCATGGATTATTTATTTATTTTTTTAATCTTAAGCTCCGCATTAAAATGTATACAGTACCTTGGGTAACCTTGAGCAGACAGGTGACCGCGGAAGCAGCGGCGCGGTGCCCCGCCGCTGCTTCCGCGGTCACCTGTCTGCTCGTGACCGGGATGCTCGTCGTCACCGTCGGACACCCGAGCAGCGGGCGCCCGGAGGGACCTCCGGCCACGGTTTTCTCGGCGTATTTCAGGAGACTGACCCGGGAGAGGAGAGCGAACCTTACCACCCACCCCCTTGGTATAACTAATTACTACCAAGACTAAACGAGTAGCATCAGTTTACAACAAACCGTCCTCTTGTGACACCAAACCACTCCTGGTAACAAAAAGTTGAGAAAAAGATTTTCAGTTTCTCAACATTGATTGGAATTTTTCAACAGTCTGGAACACCATTTTTTTCTTCATCAAAAAATTCAGATAATTCACTAAAAATTAACAGTGAGCATTTTTCCACTGCAATGTACCAGCTCAACTCAACTCAACTCTACTCGCTTTTGGTACGAGGTATTTCTTTTTCTACTGCAGGTTTACAGTAGTATATCCTCGTCCCACAAAACTGCTGTGACGTCATTGTCAGTGCGACAGACACAGGAACAATGGAGGATACTGAAGGAATGCTGTTCTTGATTCTCATATGGTCTGAATATAGTATAGGAGTGATTGTTTCTAAGATATGCAACCTGTTTTGACTGTAACAAAGAGGAAGTTGTTCCTGTATAACTTGCACGTTCTTTTGGATCATCAAAATTCTTTTAGTAACTTTTATCATGAGAGGCAACTTGTGCAGATCAGACTCACAACCTAGGAGGAGTTCAAAGAAGTAGGTTTTGCATATTTTGCGGGAAAAAAATTATAGGTGGCCTATATCCTGAGATTCAGCTAAATCCAGGGAACAAGTGCAAATAAGGTTTTTGAATGTGCAGTGTACTATGTGTTACTGGCCAAAACGTGCTTACCTTGATTACAGCGCCACATCTTGGTGGACATGGGTAATTTTTGGTGTCTGACATCTGTGCACTATTCTATACCTCCCCTGAAAATTTTAAACTTAGATAACTTTTACGGTGTTTTCTGCAGCACCACTTTTACCAACTGAAGAATTAAAAAAAAAAAACCACACTGCTTTGAATGCGCAGCCCCCAGCACCCTCGGGCTTGGATGCAGATTTTTTTAAGTGCATTTCTTACAATTCGATGATATTTATATACGGAAATTTGCACATTTAGAAGATAGTTTTGAGGACTACATTCACCCTTTGAATTCACATTTAAAAGGAATAGTCTGATTTCTCTGAGTTAGGGGCTGCCTCTCCACTTCATTTTGTTATCATCAGTTGCTGTTTACTGACTGTAAGCAAAGCTCCTCCATGCACTGATCTGAACCACTGCTCTCTCTGCCTGGGTCTGTCTATACATCCCTGTTAGTCTCCTGAAATAAACAGTGTTGAAATAACTGGATCTTTTCACCAATTAATCAATGACTGCGGTTATTTTACCAGAAGAACAATGACTGTCCTTGATGATCACTTTAATTTGATACATTTAAAATTCTGCTTGTATTACTAGTTTTATTTACTTTAATGTTACCATGCTGTTTAGATAGCTATATAGTAAGTGTACAAAGAACAGTGTACAATGTACAGTTGAACAGTTACCTGAAACATTAGCTTTTGCCTTATACTAAGCCTCTGTTAAACCACCTGACAGGGTTCATAAAAGGAGGACATATTAAACGTATTTTCTACAGTATATTGGGGGGACAAAGTGGTATTTTCTCAGTACTGGGGGGGCAAAGAATGCTTGGTTATGCCCTAGTTCATAGTATATGGCCATTGTGCTATGAAATAATAGCATAACAGAATAACAGACACATTCACACTGTGGCATTTTACAATTGAAACTGAAAAACACAGCAAAGATTTTCAAATCAATCCAATTTTGTTGTAGCTAGCTATCCACTTCGAGGTTGTTGTGAGCCACCAGGAGGGCCCCAAAGAAAGCACATTTCAAATGGTAAGTATTCTGTTTAGCCTGATGATCAGACGGAATTGTCATTTCATTTTCACCTCATTATTCAGTCTGTCATGGTATGTTAATCAAGAAGTAAAAGCAAGGGACATGTCACATATATTAGAAATGGCTAGCGTGCTAACTTCAGTAGAAGAAAAGAATTGATAGAAAAAGAAGCAAAACAAGAGTTAACACTGGCATTGCTTTCCACCACTGGAGACAGCCCTTGGCGAGTAAATGAATGAAGTTTGATGCTGAACTCACAACGTTTCTTCCAGACTGATAAGTAAAGAGCTGCTAATGCGAACGTTGGCAATGTAGCAATAGCCAAATCTTACATACAGCTCCTTTAACTATTAAAAATAAATAAATAAATAAACAAAATAAATAAACCAAAGATTCATCATATTAAAAAGGACAGTTAGTTGCAGTGAAGACGCAAAGACCACATTGTCTGTCATTTAGTATCAGGGTTTGCATCAGATTTGTAATTTTTTTTGGAGTAAGGTTAGTCAATTATGGTAATAATACAGCAGTTCATAGAGCATTTGTAAGTCCACTTCAGTGGCGCACATTCTTAATATGTAATCTGTAATGTGTAATTTGATCTTTCAGGATAACTAATAAAACAGCACTGTATGCTTCCATTTGTCTCTTACATTTTTCTATATATGTGAACGTAAGGGCGGTTGGGTCAGGGCCTGGGTGCAGGGTGGGAGGATCATATTCTGCGTAAGGCCCAATAAATGCTGGAGGCGGCCATGCGCTATACACAGACATGTTTTGACACCTGAGATTCACATGAATTGTTTCTGAGAGATACACATATGCATACCTGAACGACAAACGTAAACACATCAGCCATGTACATGAATCACGGTGCATCTGTCCACATATAGCGTCTTGTCACGACAGCACCTCCGAATGAAACGGCTCTTATAGCCCATATAAATTCCAACAGCCAGGCCTGCTGCTGCTGTGTGTATCTGAGCTGCATCTACAGTTAAAACATGCTAACGCCTCTGTGGTGCCTACCTTTCCACCAGGCTGAGTCCCTCGCTGCTGCTGCTGCTGCTGCTGTTGTTGTTGTTGTATCTGTATTAATATAGACGACAGTATGAGTCCACATTAAAACGAGTATAGCCGCGGTGGTTGATTAAGCCCAAGTAGTGTTTTCCAAGCAGCGTCCAAGGGGGTTACTCCTCCTTTGAGCCGAACATGGAGCCAAGGTCGTAAGGTTTGGTCCGCAGGATCCACAAATCGTGCGGGATACATTAGACGAGATCATACAAACATGGCAGTGACGTGCCAGATTATCTCCAGTCGAATAAAGAAATGAAAATGAATAAATACCGACAGCAGGAAGTGACAGGTAGGCAAACATATCTTGACAGCCAGGTGTATTGCCTTATCATCCTCTCGGCTCCAGAGAGAGCTCCCGCCTCTAATAACAGCTGGCCAATCAGAGAGCGGCTCTAAAACAGCGTTCTTCAGACGCAGGTGCATCTAAGATGCCTTCATGAGTTGCCTGTAGGCTCGTACATTACATTTCTCCGTGGTATGTTCCTAAAACATTCTCAAGCGAGAAAGCTTGAGTGGTTCACAACAAAAATCTGATCCGTAAGCCTCAGACTGCAGGTCCTTTTAAAATTCTTACATAAATTTTAATTTTTCAAACCAGATGAATCCCCATTGTGAATTTTGTCATTCAACGTAGATGAGGAAGCGTAAACAGACACATTTTACAGATTTCTGACACAAAATTTCTCCTCCTGAGTCTAGATCAAAAGAATGTGCTCTGTATCATCTGGATTTAGGCCTAGTGTCTGTTCCTACTGCAATGTTACTGGAGTGATGTAGTAGAAAATATTAACCTTTAAAAGAGTTGGATCCACAAGGTCTTAATGACAAATAAGGTGATTGATAGAAGAAGGTGAAAGAAAGAAAAAAGTGAGAGAAAGAAAGAAGATAACATAATTAAGAATTTGTAAATAACACAGATTTCGTTGAATCTGATTCAGTCTTTTATTTTGTTTTTGTGCACACATATCCACACCCCTTGTCATTAATGAAAATTGACTTGCTGGTGCATTCATGAATTGCTACGCTACACAGCCGTGACAGAATATACAGTCATATTATTATACGGTATGTGAAATAGCACATACTATGTTGAACTATGAACTTGTGAGGTCCCTTGCAAACAAGTTTTTTATATGCCAAGATTTTATTATGACTATAAATACTGATTTCTTATTAATCACTGAGCCCAGGTTTTGCCCTGGATACTCTGTCGCACAGACTGAGGCATGTCCCCCTAACTACTGGTGTTTAAATCAACCTCGGCTGTCAGGACTTGGTGGTGGCATAGCTATCATTTTTAACAACTGCATATTCTCCCCTGTCTCTCTTAATACTTTTTCTTCTGGGTTTTCCGTTAAATGTCCAGCATCCAATACGGTGTGTTTAATTTATAGGCCACCTAAGGCTAACAGTGGTTTTATTAAAGAATTTCCTGAGGTTCTCTCATTTATAATGGACAAATATGATACAGTTCTGATTCTTGGTGATTTTAATATAAACATTTGTTGCTCCTTCATGTCCTGTTTTACTGCTGACTTTCTTTACCTCTTTGAGTATTTTAACCTAGAACAATCTGTTAAAAACCCTACTCATAATAAGGGACATACCCTTGACCTTGTGCTGTCTTTTGGTGTTTTTCTTAAATAATATTGAATTGCTAGATTTTATTGTATCTGATCACAAGGCTGTGATTTTCCATACCTTGCTCATGCCGCTTAGGCCACCTACCTGAATCCCCTCTTGGTCTTTTATTTCAAAGTCAGCTGGTAGTTTCTACGAAAAGTTCTTAGCTGTCTCCACCCATAATACCCGTAATCAGAAGGGCCTCTCTGTCAATGATCTGCTACATAATTTTGATAGAATATGTCAGACTATCCTTGATGACATCGCCCCTATCAAGATGAAACGTACAAAACATAATGCCCTTCCCTGGCTTAATGACCATACAAGGGATTTAAAGAGGCAATGTAGCAGAGCTGAGCAGAAACGGAAGAAAACTCGAGGTATCTCTTCATATCCTAAAAAACTTGGATGTTGGCCTATCAGTGTGCAGTTAAAGAGGCAAGATGTTCTTATTTTTCCAATTTGATTGCCAGTAGCTGCAACAACCCCAGAGTTTTATTTAATTCAATCAGCTCAGTGGTTAATCCTCCTCCAAGCAAACATATGACCATCTACTGAGATAAGTGAGCAATTTTTCCACCATTTCACTAATAAAATACATGACATTAGGCTCCAGATCACACCTGTGACCAGAAATCTCCTCATCTGTACTGAACCCTATGCCAGTATGTTTCAATTCAAGCAGATCTCAATTCAAGAATTAGAGGAGTTAATTTCCCACTCAAATTCCTTCACCTGTCAACTAGACATTATCCCCACTAGATTTCTGAAAGAGGAATTTCAGGCTGTTGGACCACAAATCCTCTCTATGATCAACTCCTCTTTATCTACTGGCTCTGTTCCCTCCAATTTTAATTTTAATAATTTTAGTTCGACCTCTCCTGAAAAAACCTACACTTGACCCTCTTGTTTTTAACAATTTTAGACCAATTTCAAATTTACCTTCTTTATCTAAAATGTATGAAGTCTATTGCCTTTCAAATAATCTCTCACGTGAATATCAGCAATATTTTTCAGCTCTCATTAAGGCTACAAATGATCTATTGCTCCCCGCTGATTCTGGGGCTTGCTCAATTTTAATTGTGCTTGATTTGATTTCTGCATTTGGTACTGCCGACCACAATATCCATATAAATCACCTTGAATACTGTGTTGATAAATAACAATGAGAAGTTAAGAAGACATATAAAATAGTGTTTTAAAATTTCTGACTGCTTATGTGAGGTGTCATTTGTACCAACGTGAATGATTTTTTGGACATGAGGGAAGGTTGTAAGAATACCCAGTAATTGTTCTGAAATATCTCAAAACTTGGCACCTGGAAGCCAGTGGGTTCACAGCTGCTTTTGCGCGGATATTCCTAATGATGGAGTCACCGATGATGAGCAAAGGGGAAGGAGGAGGAGTGGATGTGGATCTCCCGTTTGCGGAAAGATCATCACCCCTTTGAAGTGTTTTGATGCTGTTTGGCCCAAGAAGAGGTGGTAGGCAGATTCCTACTGCAATCAGCAGGAGAAGTCAGCCCGCGCTTGGCCTGAGAGCTTAAAATCCAGTATACTGTGTAAATCGCCAAAGCATAGGTTCTGCAAATGAAAACATTGTGCAGTAAGTGTTTAGAAAGGTACTTAGATAAGGTAAAACACTTTTCCATTCTCTAGATCTTTATTGTTGACAATTAACTGTCTTGACATGGATAAAGCAGTATAAAAAGAAAGTGATAATATTGTCTGCATTGTGCTTTATTGCACTTGTTACCCTTTCTCTTATTCATGTATTGATCACTTCTAATAAATGATTTGGAGAAAAGGATGGGATCCAGCCTTCAATAGGCCCCTCCTTGCATATTGTAGAATCCTCTGGTCTATTGCCTTTGCTCTACAGTTTCCTTGTGCTGGTGCATGTGTGCTCCTGTACACCCTCTAGTGGCCTCAGTGAGTGTGCACAGTGAGTGTGTATGGTAGTGTGGCCGCAGGATACTGCAGATTAATAAAGACAGCGTGAACGACAGTCATTGTGTTTGTATAGTTCATAATCTGCAGCCTTTCATATCTGCAAATTAACCATTTTTGCGATGACAGACAATAATCCAGAGTGAGTGGTAGTGAGTATGTGGTATTTGAAATATGTACTACTAAGGCAAAATATGTGATTTTTGAGGTAGATTAAATTTGTTTGAGGCTATGTAAGAGAGGTTTTCTGAAAGAGCAGACCTGCAGTCGTACAACAATGAGGAAAATCTCAAAAAGCATTTTCCCCATTCATTAAAGTGAATGAGCGCAATTTTGGAGTCCAGTATCCAGGTCTTATAATACATGCATGGTGTATACCTCAACCCTACAGGAAGTTACTCAAACTCTTTGTTTAAGGAGCTCTAAATATCACTGGAAAAATTTTGCCTTTGCCTTTTGCCAGACTGTAATGAAATGTCTGAAGGTGTTGACAGCTGCTCACTGACAATCTGCCTGGATGCATTTATCAGTTTGTAAAACTGCTTTTGACATGCTATAAGACCTAAAGTTCAAACAGGCTAAATAAATAACTGATAACATAGTGTCATCAGTTTTCATCTTTATTTGTACATAACAGGCAGCAAATGAAAAACAAAATCAATATACAACTGGCAGTGTTAGATTATTGTTTTTAATTTATACTTTATGAGTAGTTATATTCTCTCGAAAGAATATGCATTAATGTATCTCGTTTTTTAAACATAAACATACAGACATACATTGAAGCCTAAGATCTACTTGGGACCATTGTGCTTCATTAATGCATCCCTTCTCAAACAACATAGAGTCTACTAATTCTCTTCAGGCTTTTAAATTAGAGGTGGAGGTTTTAGCAGCTAGTTATAGCACCCACCAAAGTCAATATTAATTAGTCATAGTTGTTTGATGAGTCCAGACTCCACAACTTTGAAGATGGTTCCAGCCCTGCCAACAGCAGTCATGGCAACAATGAGAAGGAGGAGGAGAATGTGGGAAATACATTTTCATATGCTACTGAATGCGATTTTTTTTTTAATTTTTTACCTTAGATGTGTTCAGTAAGTTACCCTTAAAAAAAAAAATCTAAGTATCAAGAATGCTGAATGAGAGAGGCTTAGAGAGGAAGGATAAGAGAATGTGCCTGCTTCAGAATATAATGGTATATGTAACCAAGTGGTAGAAGAATGCATTTGTCTCACTCCTGTGAAGACTACAGCTACTTCGGAATGTAGACACCATTAGTTCTCAGAAAGTAGATAATTATAGTGGGAAGCACCCAGAGAGATGAATCAATAGTGTCTTAACAGTCAAGACCAGGCCAAGGAGGTGTAATGATGGGAATGTACTTACTGTTTGGCCCACAATAAGAGGAGTGTAGGTTGTTATAAAGTTGAATGTTTAACCAATTCAGTTGCTCCTGGGACCAGCTCAGTTTATTGTACTCTGTTTTTAATATACAATAAATCTACTTCACATTGAACTCTGAAGATTACATAGTGTGTTATTGCAGACTACGAATCTTGTGGAAGAGAATCTGAACCCGTCGGTCGTTTCTGAGGTGAAGGTTCTCTCCCACAAGTCCAATATACAAAAGATGTTCAGAGCTGTATGGGAGATTAAGAGCACCCCCAGGTAGATGGTTCTACTGTACGAGCTGTCATTTGAACGCTGAAGATGACCCTGTTGGAAAGTTTTTCATGGAGTGTTTTAATTCTGAATTCATGGTGTTTCAGACTCGTGCTGTTCAATGCCTGGTTTTCATTGCTCAAAGAAAATGCTGCAAGGATCACGTCTCTATTCCATTGCAGCCAGTGTTGGAAGGAAAACATGGTAGCGAAAAAAATCCCTCTCCTTTCCCTAAGCGCACCCCAAATTGAGACTCCCCGTCCATTCAAGATGATTTTACAGCCTGCCCCTTGTACAACCCATCTTATCGTTTATAACAGGGGGTTGTCAGGCCAGATGGAAACAAAATGCCTAGAAAAAATACCATGTCGCTCCCTGTATCACCATCATCGGATCATGGGATGTCACCCGGCCCTCTTACCCGTTCTCCTCGTGAGCCTCCATCATTGGGATATTACTCTCTTCCCAGCTCTCCTCCCTATTCGCACCCTGCATCTCCTCAACCTTGCACACCTCTACCCTGTATATCAGCGCTAGGTTCTCGTCAACACTGCTCATTTTCCGCATACAGAACAGAGCAATGAACCAGATGGGTTGCTGTCCTCTGTGTTTTTGGATACAGTGAAATCTGTGGTGGTCTGTTTGCTGGGCATTGTTTTACACAAATACAGAAAAGAAATCTGTTGTGGCTGCCAAATCAACCACCTGAGCCAAAATAACATGAATGCCTGCTGGAGATACCTAAGTATTTTTACCTAACCCACTTTGACAAGTTGATAAAAAGACTGTGGACCGACCGTTTTATTCCTGCCATCCTGCCACTGACTCACACTGCATCAACACTTTTGAATCCAGAGTCCAAGGCATTACAGAGGAATTTTTACACAAACTAAACTAAACAAAACTAATAACCAAAAAATTGGATAATTGTGTAAGAAAAGTTTTTGAGTTGTAGAGGAGTATTTTTAAATTTTTGAGTTACAGAATCTTTCGCATCAAATCGTTGAAAACAACGTAAATGATGTTTTAAAGTATAGAGGCAGTAGTAGAGTCAGAAATACTGAAGTAACTAGAGTACAGATTTTGGATATTGTTTGGTCACAGTCTGTATACATACCTTGGGAACTGCTTGTACGAACAAAATTACATTTAAGTGAAAATTCATTCATATTTTGTAAAGTCATTGGAAACTTGAGCATAGACGCCTCAAAAATAGATATGTACCATGTGTTTACTTTGTACGTGTTGTTTGTCGATGCTGCGAGTTACCTCTTAAAAAAACAAGCAGTCTTTGAATCCCTTGATGAACATGATAGATTAAAACTTTTTTCTGCATGTGCAACTTTACATAAAAGTTGAACAAAAAGCCACATCTCCCCACTGTTCTTTTCAAAATCATGGCAAGCATCCAGTAGGAGAGATGGCAGAGAAGTCTGAACTTTTAATGAAAAATTTGTATTATGACCCTTCCCATCCAGGTAGTTTTGGAGGAGTGGAGGTACTCCACAGAGCTTTACAGGACGAAACAGGGGTCAAAGTAAAGGTGGAGAAGGTCAAAGATTTTTTTTATCTGAACAGCATGCTTATACCCTGCATAAGCCTGCCAGGACACATTTTCCGGGAGACAGAGTTTTTGTGCCACAACCTCTAAATCAGTTTAAAGCCGATCTTTGTGATATGCAGGCCTTGGCAGATCATAATGATGGGTTTAAATATTTATTAATCGTCATTGATGTATTTTCAAAAAATGCTTATGCGAGAACAATGAAGGAAAGGAAATGGTGCAGAGGTCACTAAGGCCTTTGCCTTGTGAAAGAAAAGTTGGTTTATCATTTATTTACCTTGGTGATGCTCCTATAGAAGTTTCAAGTTTCTCTAAGGGGCCTTAGACAGAGTCCAGGGGGGCCTACATATGGAACAGCCTGCAGTTTTGGAAATAAGCCAAGCTATGCTTGTCTCATTTTCAGTTTATGACCAATGAAAGGACAGCACGTGACCACTAAATACATTTCTATCCCGTTGGAAGATGTGTTTGGTTTCAAGTAACGATAACCAATTGGAGCTAAATTCTTTGTCTTATGGAACACTATAAAAGATGATAGTAAGACTTTTTTTTTTATTTAGACCCTCCTTTGACTTCTTGTAATAAGGATTGTTTGTCTCCTATATTGTAACTTACAATATATTTCACCCACTTTAACCCAATCAGTGTCTTGGTGTGTTTATTTGTGTTCAGAGTCCTTTGTAGATATTCTTCCACAACAGCCTCAAAATTAAAAGCCAGATGCCTGAAAAGTTACAAATGGTTGCTGGAAAAGAATTCGTTAACAAAGGTTTTGAGCCCTTGACTGAAAAACACTGTATTAATCATTTTGCTACAGCCAGTGACCTGAAAACATCTGTGATTGAAAGATTTAGTTTTACGCTGAAAACTACAACGTGGAGGTATTTTACAGCTTAAAACACCAGGCAGCACGTAGATGTATTACAGGACTTGATTGAAAGCTACAGTAACAGTTATATAAAGTATAAAAATGACCTCTATGCAGTTTATGTCAGAGAACACCTCTCAAGTTTTTCAAAACCTGTACAGTACATTTCACCCTTGATACAAAGACAAGTAAAAAGGAATTTCAAGTAGGAAGATCTGGTAAGAATATCCAAACTCAGCGGAGTATTTGATAAAATATATGTACAGAGTTACACAGATGAGTTGTTTACAGTGGCTGAATGCATAGGTCGTCAACCCCCTGTGTACAAATTGAGATATTATGACGATGAACCTATTGATGGGACATTTTACAAAGCAGAGTTACAAAAAGTGAATGCTGCAAAAGACAAGACCTATCTACGGTTTTATCCACATGTGACTTTCATATTAAGTATGCAACTGGGACAATGGTTTCAATTTGAAAGGATGGCTCCATACCTGGCGAATATAAAGTTGGGGTTTCATCCACTTTAGTGCTATAGCAACATGGTCCGTCACCAGATCATAGGCGACGCTTACGCCACTTTCCTATGCACGCTTAAAGTACAGGGGGCGTACAGCTGATTACCTTCCCTTTGCAAAGAAACAAATTGAAAACATTCACATTGAGATTAAAATGGATCAAAACATACCGGTACACTTTACCTTTGGGAAAACTACTGTGAATCTGCATTTTAGACAACAAAAGCTTTACCCTTTCTGTCAAAAAATTGATGGCCACAATGCAGGTGTCATTAGGATCAGATCTTCATTGTTTTGTGAGCTATTATGAAAATAACGCTGGGGAAGGTCTCCCGGGGTTTAATGGAGCTTGTGTCATGTACTGGAGAAGAACAGGCTCTATATTTTCTAGTTTTGTATCACCCCTGATTAAAAAAACTTCACCTAAAAACAGCTTCCTGAAACATTGCTTCAGTGGTAATAGGCCAGACTGTCACCCGTAACAAAGCCAGGCGTCAGAGGGTATTATGATTTTATCCTGGAGAGTGAGGAGATGAACACTGGGAAAATGTAGAATGGTATCTAAAAAACGCATTAGGTCCAAAAAGAGAAAACCAATCAAAAGAAGCAAGCCTAAAGGAAGAAACTATTTTAGAAAAGAGAACTTGAAAAAAACCTGGCTTTTTTACACTAAGAATCAGCCAAATGCACCATGACGGAGCTGGATTTATTCACTGTGCCAATGATGCAGCTATCAATTGATGGAAAGCATGACATAGAAATTTAACTGACATTGGCCATAACTGACAGAAGTCCTATTGGATTCTTTATGCCCGGAGTATTTGGATTTGAATGATACTTTGCAACAGGCTCTTGCTCAATGCAACGTAATTCTGGGGGATAGACTAATATCTCAAGCCAGCAACACTCACCCGTACAGAGCTGTGATAGAGACCCTGTTAAACTTCTCTGAAGATACGTTAAAAAGTCAAGTCAAGCGCAGGTTTATTTTACAAAGCCACGACTGGTACTTCCCTGTTTGTCAAGAAAGCCACAGTCTCCATTGATGTGCACTTACGTCATTCAGTGGCCTTGATGAAAGGTAATGCCCTACACCTTATCACATATTAATGTGAAAAATACTCCATCCCTGAAAGTTCAAGAATATGTAATCAAGAGAATCTATTTTTGGGGACCATGCCCAAGTACATAGCACTAAGAATGATAAACAACAAAGCCTTCACAGGGAAGAGTGATTCAAACCCATTTAATTTTATCCACAGTGACATAGAATACCTGATCTTCTGTCGGTTGGTAGACAGATTCCTGCCAAGGCTTTCCAGACACAAATTAACAACAACCAGTTGTTGAGAGTTTCACAATATGTTGCAGACACGGGGAGCCATCTTAAAGATTTTCCTCTCTGCATCAATTGAGAGGATTTTCAACAGGGATAGACCTTATTTGTTTTTAATGTAAACCCTGACGATGACAGTCAGGCCTTATCTCCCTTTGCCGATGGAAATTTAAGACTGGAGATGAGATTCAGTGATCCCTTACAGCAAACAACCATGCATATTGTTTTGCCTTTTAAGATTCTATTTTGGAGATAAAAATGTAAACAACAACGACTGAGAAACTTTTTAAAATTGACAATCATCAATTGGAAGACCTCATGCGCCATTTACTGGGAGATATATTTTGCGGTGAATGGGCCTCCAATTAAGCACCTTTACATCAGAAGTCATTTAAAAAGCCAGTCTGTTTGATTGTGAATACAGATGCGTGGCAGGGGCCTCGAGTGCATTGGGGTACTTTGATTCTGGAGGAAGATGGGAATGCCACCTTTTTTGACTCTTCTGGAATGCTGAAAGGATTTTTCAAAAGGATTTTTTAACAAGATTTGATAATTACTGTTGAAGCTGATGGTGCGGTTGTATTTACCTCGGTGAAAAATATGCTTCGTCAAAAAACATGATGCTCATATTTTTATGACATCTATGCTATGTAAAGATTTTTACAATTTCGGGTTGCTCAGCCACTTTGAAAAATAACATCATCCAGAATAATAAAGTGCGTTTGATCTGGAGGAAAACGTTTTTCATCTTTAAAAGAATCAGGTAGTCTGTGAACAAACTTATCTTTTTATTTATCTTTTGTAATCCAGCATACATCGCTTGAAATGACGTATAAATCCAAACAATGTTTTCATTGTACTACACCGATCACATATTCACACACAGGTTTTTCCATATCCACTGGGTCCAACAATCATACAGGGAACAAGGGAGCCGCAGTCTAGAATCAAAATCAGTTTCTTGTATTACCCCAAGGTGTGACATTTTTAATTACCAAAGGGTACAGTGTGACTGTGGGGTAAGAGACATCTTTTGTCATATACCACTTTGATAACTGCCTAGTTCAAGACCCATCTGCCCCTCTCTGCATTCTATCTTGCAGCAGCTCCAAAAAAATGTACAGTTTGAGATGACCATGGCGGTGATGAAACCTGCTATGAACACACTGTTCACCTTGTTAGGGGGTGCTACACAATGATTGCCACTCTGTTGTTGAGGAAGGACAGGTACTTTACTTGATATTTTTCTGAAAACATAAACTTGAAAAATTCTTTAGGCTCGGTGACTAGTTTAGTTTGGGTCAGTTTACTTCTCTGTGCAAACTTTTCCCAAAAGCGGTTGAGACATAGTTAAGACATTTGGCAGGTTTTGATGTTATTTTAGACATGTCTAACGAAATGGCTTGATTAACCTGATAGTCCCTGGTTTACTTTTCTTTGCTTTCCCGCTTTAGGGGGGTACCCTGAAGCTTCCTGCTTCCCCTTGAGAAACTGTGAATGTAACTGACAAATATAGAAAAGTGCCACACCTCTGTGATCTCATTGACCCTATATCCCATCTCCAGGGCTTTATTGAATTCAGGAGTCACCCAGACTCCCATCAACGCTCTCGTGTCATCATTACGTACATAAGGACCCTCTTGGAAAGTGTGAGTGTAAATATAAGTTTACCTTTAGCCATTGTCTAAGGTAACACAGAGAAAAACAACCCTCTAGGAGGGTAAATTGTGGCCCTGGTCAATCTGAAGTAACTCTCAGGAGCGTCAAATTTCTTGTAAATTATTTTAGGGTGTCCTAGAGGGTAAGGATAGTTACAGTTGACGTAAGGATAGAAGGAAGTCACGTCTACATACAAAATATTATCATCAGGAGCGTCTGTGTACCTCAGCTGCACAGTGCATGTCTTACTGCCATATAAAGCATCTCAGGGTGACAGAGGCTAAGGAGGATGCTATTGTTTTAGAAAATCCTGCAATGCCTGATATGATTTTTTTACACCTCTGTCCAGGTGTGTTCTCTTGTGACTATCACTTTTACGCCATTCACCAATTGTAGCTTTTATAATTTGTCCTTGCATTCGTCACGTAACTCCTCAAAGGTATTGTCCGTCAGAGGACAAATGTCAGTTTCAATTGGGAAGAAACAGGGGGGGGGCTACGTATTTTAAATTGGCCACTGAACTACAGCAATAGGGAAGAAAACCCTTGACTTTACTGGTCAAGCCTTAAAGCTCTAGGCATAGCGGCTAAAGGCTTGGAGAGAAAAGACAGCCAGTCTATGTATTTTTGTAGTTGCAATCTTGGATACAAATGACTGTGCTACCCTGCATAATTTAGGTGGGCTTTAAACCCAGCTCAGTCAAGGTGTTGAGAACAAGATAGCTGTCCAAACCTTTAGAATTGTGTGTTATGAACACATTTGAGTCCAGGACAAAGTCTCTGGCACAATTCAACCCTTTAGTGATACTTATTTCTCCATGGAACATTTTTGTACCCACAAAAAAGGGAAAGTGCGTTCCTGATTTGCCATTTTTGTAACAGACATGTAAGAGCCACGTAGTATACTCTGTTGCATTTGTTACGTTTTTTACGCATGTCGCAGTCACTGGCATATACTCCCACTTTTGGTCGCCATTTAGCCTTTTTGTGTGCATTCAAACAGAAAGGGGAGCGAGAAGTCCTGTCGCAGTTGATGCTTGCTGTAAGATTCAACTCCTGCTGAATACAGTCAGGCTGAAAGCATATCCTGCAATAATTGCCACAACTGTGAAGTAAAACATTGTTGTAACCTGTGTAACAATGCTAGAAACATGTATTTAGCTCCTAGAACAGCTTTGAGATTCTTAATACCATAGTAGTGATTTTGGAAGAGAGATAAAAACAGTGATTTAGACTGCATAATGGAAAATTTTAATACTGTTAACATTTTACTATTCACCTTTTATGTTGTTGTTATATTAATCTATGGAATGCACTGATTGCTCACTGTTCCGTTGACCTTCAGTGATAAAACGATGCCAACGGATGGCCTGCCTCCCTGCAGCTGCAATGGAACAATTGCTATGTGTGTGTTTTATCTCTTTGAACAGTTACACAGCAACCCCTCCCTTCTGTACTCACTAAAGGGTATAAATGCTTACTAAGTTTTGTGGTCACTGTCATACATTGCTTACTGCCATGCACTACTCATTGCTGTGTGACCTTTGATCTGTATATGCTTGAGACCATCTGCAGATGATGAATTAAACAAGACAAGAGTTGACTCCTAGTACTATATGGAAAGGAGAGAATTGCCATCACAAATTTGGCGTTATCAGCAGGATTACTCATGTGAGAGGACTTCTGGGATGCTTAGTGCTGAAGGTAAAAGACTGTATTCAGCTATAGTCTGAAGACTCTAAAAATCCTCAAACTCAAACAAAAGTAGAGATGTGGGGCCCTAAGGCCTGAGGACTGGGGTCACCTTACTGCTGTGATCCAAGAAAGAACATGGTGGCTTTTCACTTGTCTTTCTGGTAAGAGCCTTAAACTGTTGTGTTTTGGAATTTATTTTTCACAAAACAAAAAAGAGAGAGTCTTTATGAAAGTAAGAGAGTTATATGATTATACAATTGATACCTTGTATGATTGATTGTGTAAAATAAATTTAAATGAATCTCCTATGTTAAAATATAATACGTAATCAGAATCACGTAACTGAAAGAGTGTTGAGTTGCAGACGCTGCTGATAAATAAATTGATTGATAGATAGATAAATGAATAAATAAATAAATAAATAAATGCAATTTTTTTTTTTATATCCGATTGTTTTATCCCAGTCTAACTCCACGGTCCCAAAGGGTTTTCCAAATTTCAATTGAGATTCCAAAATGGGTACCTTAATAAGTAATAGTAAGAGACACGAAGATAATCCGTGCCAAATGAATTCACCAAACATTCAATATATGATTACTAATTATGGCCAACACATGCGACCAACTGTAATTCTCTATTGAGGTATGTTGTTTCCTAGCGAGAGGCAGCTTCAGCTTCAAACAACTCCATCTATTAAGAGCCAAATTAGAAGAGAAGGAGAAAAAGAGTCAGGAGAAAAATGAAAAATGCAGGAATAATAAAGTTTTTCAGGCTAATTGGAAAGCTTATGCATACTAGATGGAGGAAGCAACATGTAGGGATAGCCACACCAGGGCTGGAACACCTTATTGGGAAGGGAGTTCCTCCCCGGCACGAGCAGCCAATGATGGGACAGTTCATGAAGTAATGAATATGCCTATGATGAAAGTGGCATTCTGAGACAGTGGCACTCTGTCTGATGATATACAGCTGATATACAGACAATGTACATACATGTTAATGACACAAATGGGCAGTGGATGTGCAAAGGTGTCTGCTGGTTACCCCACTAATAACCTTAAATTCACATACCTCGATTGGGAGCACGCAGCTGATGGTACATACTGGAACGCCCTCACCCACCTCAATGACTATATCAGAGGGGCTTTACCCGTGAAAATGGACATGATTGCAGCCTGCAAACCAGTGGAAAAAGAAAATTTAGCAGACTATCTCACCAACTGAAGTTCACACTGCACACCGGACTTGACAACAAGTCCAGTATGCAGTCCTCCTGACAACATGGAGGACAATCAGCCAATAACCCCCTGGGAAGCCCATCTGTGTGATTGATTTGTCACTGGTCTCCAGCCTAAGATCAATGACATGTTAAAGCGTACATGTGTCACATGGTACTCTCGACTCTGGCAGACCATCTCTCATCGAACAGCATGCCATTCATGCTGAAAAACTTTCGAACGACGAAAGAAGGAAGAAAACAGCCAAGATGGGGGAAAAACCGCAAATGGCCCAGCTGACGGTGTATGAGAGCCATGTTCGAAGATGCGGCAGAGAAAACAAACGTGGCCATTGCCGTGGGGGTCAAAGAGGGGGAGAAGGACACACCGATGCTTGTTACATGTGTGGCAAAGCTGGACATTGGGCCAAAGATTGTCCAGACAACAAAGGACCGGCTCAACATCATGCTGATTGACTGGAGGCAGAGTTGAGAATGTTACAGATTCTGGCAACACCACACCTGAGGCAACAAATGTGCAACCTACACATCAAACATGTGAAGACACTAACAAAGACACACATAACATGAATATATACTATATATGAATATACAATGTATAAATATACAATATATATAACACTGCATTTTAATGGCAAAGTGATCTAATTTCTTGTCTATTCTGGTGCCACTGAATCTGTTGTCCGGTGTTCTGAACACCCAAAAAGGGTGCATGATATGTTAAAACTGTGGGGGCATCGGGATTGCCTGTGATAGAAAAATTCACAACCCAGTTGCAATGTCAATATGAACGAGAAGGCTTGTTTAAGCATGAATTTTTACTGTCTCCCTACTTTCCTGTAAATCTGATGGGCAAAGATTTGATGTGCAAGTTAGGCATTGTGCTTGTGTCAACACCAGAGGGAATCATAGTCACCATAGTGACATCTGAAGCCTCCTTTGTGAAGCACTCACCAGACAGTTTACTGTATGCTTATCAGTGGAAGTTTCATCAGACAGAACTCAGTTCTGTGAATGACACATGAAGCCACAAGACTTACATTGTACATCGCATGTTTCATTTTTGGACAGGACAGAGATTATGAAGAAAAATGGTATAGAGGAACTGGAAATGACATACTTAGAATTAGCTGGCTCTTTTGGAGGAGTGATCACTGTGCCTCTTCTGTTGTTTTGCCTGAAATAACTTTTCAAGGATTGTTTCAGATCATGGGTTCTGACCCACATGTGTCACTGGTGAAACCCAAAGACAAACAATGGAAGGACCTGGGACCCTGGAATAGGATGTGCAATAATGCCACAGGCTGTGAAAAGACATCAGATCCAGAAGTCGACTATCACACAGGCCTAAGGGTGAACCGCAAAATATTCTCATCAGTGGTAAATGTACTATGCACAGTAGAGCTGGTACCAGAGGAAGATTACACACTTCCTGACTTCATGAGATGCAGAAGAAAATACACATTTGACTCAAATTCATCTGAAATTCCTGAATTGAGTGAGGTTCCAAATTGCCTATGGGCCCAAAACAAATATGACGTTGGACTAATGAAGAGTGTAGAACCCATTGTGATCACACCAAAATCCTCATACAGGCCTTGTCAAAACCAATATCCATTGAAACAGGAAACCATAGTGGTTTTCTGTTGCTGATTTGGCAAATGCATTTTTCAGCATTCCTGTACATTCCTGTATGACATCCTACTGTAGGCAGTGGATTCCAACTTGTGTAGAAATTGAGGCAACATCAGCACCTATTGTTCATGGACAAGGCCTCACAGCAAATGACAAAGTTGAATGGAGACCAGTAGCATCTGATGCATTTGAAGGCCTAAAAACAGCACAAATCAGGTCTGGGATTTCCAGGAAACACCCCTTGTGAACTCTGACCTGGAACTGCTTGTGGATGGATCGGCTTCTCGCAATCTGAGACAGGCAAAAATCAAGCAGGTCATGCTGTTTTGACTCTGCTTGATATTTTCATTTCAGAACCTGACAACTACTGCGCAAGCAAGCAGAACTCAAAGCATTGATTGAAGCACACAAACCTGCAACAGGTAAAAAACAATTTACACTGACAGCAGATATGCATTTGGTGTTTTCAACAACTTGTCTCTGCACTGCTTTGATTCCATCCAGCTCCCAAAACAACCTTGCTGTGTGTGAATGCGAAGCCTACGCTAACAGCACTGACCTTGTTTTGCAGGGAAATGGAAAAGCAGATGCAGCTGCCAGGCAGGCTGCTCAACAGACATTGACTGCTCAGTGTGTTTCTATACCTGATACCACACCCTTGACTCCCACAGCTGACTTGCAGGAAATACAGCAGAAAGCCTCTGCTGATGAAAAGACACTCTGGAAGAGAAGTGGTTACACATAAGTGATGGTGTATGTTTTGGACCAAACAACAAACCTGTTTACCTAAATATCTTTTTCCTCACTTTGCTAAATTGACACATGGGAAGGACCATGTGTCAAAAGGGGGAATGT
Organism: Xiphias gladius; assembly: GCF_016859285.1. Classification (NCBI taxonomy): domain Eukaryota; kingdom Metazoa; phylum Chordata; class Actinopteri; order Istiophoriformes; family Xiphiidae; genus Xiphias; species Xiphias gladius. The sequence continues at coordinate 646,267 of NC_053419.1, forward strand.
TAAATGAGATTCAAAGATATTGGTTCACAAAAGGATTCTCTAACTTCTCCCAAGAATTTTGTCAAAGTTATTTGATTTGTGCTACTAACAATATAGGCAGAGGTATCCAGACAAGCAGCTCACCCACCACCAGATAAACCATTTGACCATCTAAAAATGGATTTCACTCAGTTAACACCAAGTGAAGTCATTGTTGACATGTTTTGTAAATGGGTTGAAGCTTTCCCAACAGCTAAGGCTTTAGTTACTGAGATTATTCTGAGATGGGGAATGCCAGTAGGTGAAAACAGCCCTACCAACGCCTGCTGAAAAACCCTTGCACAACCTGAACCTGGCGATTGGATTGTAGTGAGGAACCTGAAGAGGAAGAACTGGAAGGCTCTAAGGTGGAATGGGCCATTCCAAGTGCTACTGACAACTGAGACCCCTGTGAAGAGCCACGTGGATACATGCTTGCCACTCCAAGAGAGTTCCCGATCCAAGTGCGTATCTGCCTCACTGAAAGCAGCTCACTCAATCCTGCCTCTTGTGTGTAGTGAGGGAGAGACAGTGACCCTCTAGGGCCCGCTTGTCTCCCAAGCTTCAACAAAGTGCAGTTGAGGATTACAGTGTGAGAGTGGTAAATAGGTGACAGTATGATGGCCCCACCTGGGGAGACAAGTCCATGGCACCCGTTGAGATGACTGGGATGCGGGCTGCGATGGGGAAGCTGCATTCTCCTCCTCATCGCACTCATCGTCGTTGTTTACATTCTCCACTTCAACCCTGGTGGCAACGTCCGCTGGAAGGAAGGACATGACAACATGTCAGCCAACACACCAGCTCCGGTTACCCAGTCACAACGAAGGGGAAAAAGACATTCTCCCCTCCTGTGCCCAACCATGGGATTAACCAACCATACATGTGGCATGAATATGCTATGCACACTGTGTTCAGACATGCTATGCATTCATGAGTCACTTGTTTAAAGCCAGACCCCTGTTGTTGATTCACCCGGCAGTCAAAACATCGAAAACCTGTGCGGCAATTGTTAGTCGTAGAGATTATGTAAAAAACCAAAAGAGATGTCCTTATTTGTGTTATCTGTACTATTCAAACTCAAAATACACCTTTTTCTTTAACAAAACTGGTTTATGAAGTCATGCACTTAAATCCGATGATAGGCAAAGACGTTGGGAGAACAATTTACCTCCAACAAATGTTGAATTATCAGTTGATATGGCATTTACAGAACAAACATTAAGGTCAGCTACATGTCTCATGCACTACCACCTCTGGGGTTTTCAGAGCACAACCTGGTGTACCGGATACATACACTCTGCTTGTACATAAGAGGCCTGCTTCAAGCAATTCATTTTGAAACTCTGTTCATGATGCGTGTGAGGGTTTGTTTTGAATGTACGGACTGGAACAGTTTTTGTCCAGTCAATATTTCATTGACAGTGATATACTCTCAATAATTTTGAAAGTATTTCACATAAAGTCACAAGCTATATACATTTCTGTGTAGACCCTCTAATCCCATGTAAATTTGTTAATTGTTCTTTCTAATAACCTGCCATGGGATACAAAGGATGTCAAAATGGTTGTTAAGATCATCACTGGTTTGTGGCTAATCCAGGGAAGGACCTCTCAAGGAGAATATTAATCCTGAGGAGGCTCCGTTTTTTGCCAGGTTTGATGAGCATGATTTTTCTCTCTAAGTACAGAGGTAGGGTGTAGCATTTTGCAGGCCTGTCTTTCCACTGAGCCCTCAAGCTCCTAGGCATACGAGGACAGCAGAGGAACAAAACCATCAAGAACATCTTGGAGGAGGCTGAAAAAGCATCCAGATGGCTTTGGATAAAGAGAGGTGAACCATGGAGTACAAGCGCTACTCACAAACCGGGGCCTGATCAACCCCGGTTGGGTCACCTGGGTCAGGGTGTATGAAGATCAAAGACCCAAAACACCTGTTGACCCCAGGCTTTTCACTGATGATGTGACTGAGTTGCACCAAAAGGTGTATTCCTAAACTACTGAATACAGACAGGTTCTCTGATCACTGGCACAGAGGAACCCCCAACAACACATATTCCCCCATTACTGTCACTGTTGACCAGGTTTGCCTTCAGCTACTGCAACTTAAGATAAATAAGACAGCTGGACTAGATGGTATCCATCCTCGCACTTTCATGCTAATCAGTGCAATGTGATGTATTCCACCATATTTTCTCCCTCTCTCTTACTGTATCCAAAATACCAGTGATGTAGAAATCATCTTGTATTGTGCTATTCTCAATGACAAAACCTGTCCAGGAGATCAATGACCTAAGACCCATTGCCCTGATGTCAAGTTATGAAATGTTTTGAGAGGGTTATATTAGAGCCCCTTTACATGCAAGGACGCAGGTTTCAAGATCCCATGCCAATACGATTATAGAAGAAGAGTTGGTGTCTATGATGCTAACTACTCTATGTTACATATGATATACAGTCATTCAGGGACAGCTGGTAGCTCTGTTAATATCATGTTTTTTGACTTTTCATTTGCATTTAATAAAGTACAGCCTCATCTCCTGGCCTCAAAACTGATCAATCTGAACCTCCATAGCTTCACTAATTTTAGATTATGTCATTTCAAGACCATAGCATGTCAAACTAAATAACATATCTGATATCATTTTCACTAAAACAGGAGCCCTCTCTGGGAACAGTCTTGTCACTCTTTTCATTTACCCTGTACACAGTTGATTGTAGGCATAGCCATGTGTCATCTTCAAAAAATTTCTGATGATCCCACCCTCGGAGGCCCTTTACTAAATGGTGGGGAACCGACATATAGAAATTAGGTAAACAGATTCAATAACTGGTATGATGATATTTACCTGAACCTTAATATTTCTTTTTCTTGTTTTTTCAAAAAAGAAAAGAAAGACCATTACCAATTTTCATCAGGTTCAAATTGCATCCTATTACGAATATCTTGGAGTTTATATTGATATGAAATTGAACTGATCAGAAAAGGATCATGCTGTTTTTAAAAGGCACAAACAAGGTTCTTTTACTTAGGAAATTAAAGTCCTTTGATGTTAGTCAGAAGTTTTAAAAATGATTTTTTTTTTTTAAATGAGAGTTTTGTGGCCAGTGCCTTGTTTATGCTGTTGTATGTTAGGGTAACGGCATTACTGCCAATTAAAGGAACTGGATCAACAGGTTTATTAAAAAAGCTTGTTCTATAATTGGTTGAGTCCTTATTCATTAGACACAGTTTTGGAGAAAAGAACCAGAAGGAGAGTATCAACTATACTTCAGTTTGAAGGTGATTCCTGTTTGGTATTGTTAGTCATCTAAAAAGTGTGATGAGTGATCAGCTCAGGATGCCAAGATGCTCCACAAAGGGTATTCTTTGCTCTCAGTTGTATACTTCTGAGTGATATTGTCATGGCTTCGGTTTCCTTGTGTTCTCCCTTCTGCTGTGTATCCTGTGCACACTGCACAAACTAGCAACATTTAAAATGTATGTGTGTGCAATTATTTCCATACCATGTCTATGTTGACAATTTGATACAGTGCAAATCTATACGATGTGCTTTAGCTCACAGTACTCGTAATGAAGACCCTCATGTAATGGGTCTAGTAATGAAGACTCCTGAAGACGTCAAAAATTGTGAGCCTATCCTTTAAAATCACATTAAACATGTCAGTACTAGAATTATAATCTATAGCCTATCAAACCAAAGGCTATAGATTTACTGGTAAAATACACGTTTTTCTGACCAAATAAAAATAATGTGGGCTACATTTTGAACAATTTCAGTTCCAAAAAATGTTGTGCTCCCTCATGTTTTTTTTTCTGTGAAGCTGTTTAATGTTGTTGTTAGAAGGGCAACAACAACTTGCAAACAATAACATGTGAAAGACAAAGTGCTTCACCAGAACTTTTTTTTTTTTTCTTTAACATAACGGCTCTTCACTAATTTTTCTGCTTTTCTTGTTTGAGTAATAATAATCTTTGTATTTGTGGGAACAAAACTGCAACAAATTAATCTTAGAAACGTCTGACACCTGCTCAAACACACATATTAAAGGGAGACGTAGATATGGTATGGATTGGAAACTCCTTACATGCTGACAATATTAGTACATATAACACTCTCAGATATTAATGGGACTCAGATCAGACTACATACTCTCATTACAACATTTGGAGTTGCTCAACCAGCACTACATTTTTCTGTCATTAAATTACATGTTATTGCATTTCTCCCTCTTCTCTTTAAGCACTTGACTGTAATTAAGTAGGAAGTCTTCCACACACGCCTCTCATTCTTTGTGGGTCAAAAAATATTTTCAACCATATTAAACTGGCGAAAATGGTGTGCACAATGAAACATGCTTTTCTGATATGCCTAAATTTAATTTTGCTACTATACCTGACTGTTACAGTTCCCTTGTTTTACCTCCATACATAGGCCGATTGCACATACACAGTGAAAATTATAAATGACTGATGTATGGTTTTGGTTGACTGTTCTTCTATTTGATATTACTGACCCTGATCAACTGTTTCATTGTGTCTTTTGTTTTGTTTCCAGAGATGATTGGAAACCTCATTCTAAACAATTATAGCAACTGCAGGTTGACAGTCTCCTCAGGGTCATTAACATCTGCCTGGCATCAGCTGAAGAAGGGCATAATCACTGCCTGCATAATCCTGGTGTCACTCTTCTCATTGGCCATAAACATGATTGTCAAGTAAGCAGAGGTGGAATTTAGAGGCCCCATGTACAGATCTGGTGCTCCGTAGACCCCATAAGATTATTTGTGGAAGGACAAGGCAGTTTTCCCAAACCACACTATGACAAAGCCTGTGGAAAGGAGAAAATCAACTGGTTCAGGACGAGATATGAGCAGAGGTGGAGGAAGAATGCTGCAACAAGATCGTTGGCATGTACAAACAAGGCACCTAGACCAGAAGAACCATTGTGCATTGTGCATCTAAGTTCTCATCATGGCAAACACTTCAGCATGCCAACTGTGACAGGAGAGGGGCACCTTGGAACACATTCTTAGATGCTGCCCAAAGGTGTTGGGGAAAGGGTGATACCACTGGCACCGTGACCAAGTCCTAAAGTCTTTGGCGGACCCAATCAGCAGAGGAATTCAAAACAGAAAGATCAGCACCCCTCGAAGAAGAAGAATAAGCTGGGAAGCGGAGAAAAAGCTGAGAAGCTCAGAAGAAGGCACAATATCAGCCTAGCTCCTCGAGAGGGCTTCTTGTCACTGCACGGGACTGGCAGCTCCAAGTCGACCTAGGAAGGCACTTCTAGCTTCCAGAAAACATTGCATCCACTACGCTCCACCGGACAGGGTGTTGAAATTGGAGACTACAAAGCAAGTGTTGCTGCTGGAACTTACTTTCCCCTGGAAAGACTGGATTGAAGAAGCCAGTTAGTGCAAAAGGGCTAAATATGCAGATCTTGATACAGAGTGCTGGAGCCATAGCTTGAGAGCCTGCCGTGAGCCAGTTAAAGTTGGGTGCCAGGGCTTCGCTGGCCATTAATTACACCAAACTCTAAAACTCCTTGGAGTAAGAGAACTGCAGTGCAGAGAAGCCCCCAAGAACATTCTGGAGGCTGCTGAAAAGGCCTTGCAGTAGCGGTGGATCCAGAGGGGGGATCCGTGGATTAGTGCGCCACATGGACACAAGGCGGGGGCTGATCACCCCTGGCTGGGTTATCTGGACAAGGGTGTCTGATGATTAAAGATCTGAAACCACCCATGACCCCGGGTTCATCACTGAAGATGTGTCCAAGTACCACCAGAAGGTATATTCTAGAACGGTTTTGTTTTATCCTTGGACAATCCTCACTATTTCTTATTGTTATAGTGGCGATGTCTCTATTGGCAGCTAGAACTGATGTAACCACTTTATGCAGCGACTGTTTGTTCCATTCCTTGAAAGAAACAAAGAGATTGGGGGGGGGAGCAGCAACTTAACCAAAAACAAGCTAGCAGAGACCAGCCAACAGGCCATTCTCTGTGAGATAAGAAGTTTGAAAACAGAGCTTCTTTTGAAAATTGCAGAGAAAGGAAAAACAGATGCCAATAAATTTAGAAAACATGGAGAGCATCTGATTTAAAAATGCAGTGGAGCAATTAGGCACCACTGCAGCGACTTTGGAAGTCCAAGTAATCTCCTTGGATGAAGCAGAAAGTAGCCAGATGGATTTCATTTCCACTTTGCAATTCAGAATAGAAAATGAAGATTTGTAAGGTAATGCTCAATGGTGTTATCTGTGCATAAATGCCGTGACAGAGACGGGACGATATCCCAGAATCCTCATCGCAGTGAGCTAAGGAGTCCCTAGAGCTGGAGAAAACTCTGCTATTAGACTGGGTAAACTGTACTCTGACGGAGAGGCTGCATTTATTGAGTTGTGAGGGCTGTTGATACAGATTGTTTTACCCCATGGAGTTGAGGATTGAAACAAAAGATGGACAGAGATGGAGTTTCAAGGACCCCAAACTAGCCAAGGCGTTTGTGGAAGCAAACTGGACTGTGTGCACCTAAAAGGATTATGTGTCTGAATCTTGGATAAAATGTATGATCCTAGTTTTGAGGACACTGAAATTAACCATAAAACCTTTCAAATAAACAAACAGTAGAATGTGGACCGTTATATGTACCTTACATATTTTATTTGATCAGCAATATACATAAACATTTAGCTCAAATCAGCAGTCAGGAGGCACAATACTAACATCCCCCTTAGAGGGGAAACTAGACTCACAAACCACAGGTAGATGCAGGGGTGGATGAGGAATTTTCGAAATGCTGTCAGCAGCGGCAGCAATGGCAGCAAACAGTGGAATAGCTTTGAATAGACTGATGTGTGCGGGCATGCAGCAAAAGAATGAGGAGATTGCTGACGGCTTGAGTACCACCATAATTAAAGTGTTTTAGATATGTGTTGAAGTGGCAGGAGTATGTCATAGGAGTGTAGCAGTGGACTCAAGTTAGGCTGCCTGAACTAGCTTCATTTAATTTCAGTCAGCCAACTCAGCCAACGGACGTGGAATGGATTATTATGTAAATGAAGAATGTGTACACTATTTATATGGGCTGTCTTGTCTCCGACCTTGGCGTTCCCCACAACGAAACATCTAGTTTAACTTAGCACAGAGTTTGGAGCAACAATACTAACTTCCCCCCAAAACAACATTAAATCTAGTGCCTGACACCAGCCACTGTTAAAAATGTATTCATCTGTTACTAGCACCTGCTATATGTGGGCCGTGGTACCAGCTGCTGTGTGGCTGTTCCCCTATGGTACCTTGACCACAAGATAAATATACCATCTAGTGAAACTGCTATGGATGGCCTGGCACCAGCAGCTGCAAGGCCGTTCCTCTGTTTTTTCACCTCACACCATGACCAGAGCATGCTACCCAGTTTAGACTTGATTGAAATAGGAATACCCCCCCAAAATGAGGTTTATACAGGGGGAATTGTATGCAAATACTTTAGCCCTAAATACTGTGCAACATTCAAAACTGAGTATGCATAAGAGCAGTGAACCACTATTTAAGCATCGTAATGCACGTTCCAGACAAACGCGGAATGAGCTCATCCATCACAAGAACTTTTCTTTAAACTACTGTGAACCGCAAGACTGTAGGTTCAGGGAATGTTCTCTGAACTTCCCTGGAGAGTTCAGTTGTGGTTATTATGATTTCTATTGTTTACTTGTTCATACCTTAAAATAAATATGCACCATACACTCTCAGCTCAGCTATCCATTCATTTTTCTTCTTCATCCACCCGCTGTTGGCAATAGGGCCACCTGACCATGCCAGGCATGCCTTTCCCTGCAAATTCTTCTAACTCCTCCTGCGGGGTCAGCAGCAGCAACTAGACACACCATCCATCGTTACTGAGCTTTGGAAATCAAGTCAATTTTAGATATATAGCCCAATATCACAAATTTGCTTCAGGGGGCTTTACAATCTGTTCAGCATACACACCCTCCGACCTTACACCCTCAAAGGAAAAACTGGATTGCATTGCATTGTTTTAGTAACTTCTAAATGACATACCTCGCATGTGTCAAAGTTAATGTGTCAAGCTAGCATACTAATTTTTATCATGGCTGGTGGCAGCAGGGACACACGTGTTGTTGCAACTCTCCCCAGCCAGTACTGACCATCAACACCACCATCAGTAGCCGCTACAGGGACCATCAACACTGCCACCAGCAGCCATATACCACCATGGATTTGTCGCCTGAAATAAGAAATATATATATATATATATATATATATATATATATATATAACTATTATCAGGGTTCTAAGCCTGAAGGGGTAGAACCCTACTGTGTTTGTACCAGTTCTTATTATTTGTCGTCTTATGCAGCAGCTCATATTGCAGTGAGCTGGAATTAGCTAGAAACACAAAACTTGGCCCAGTAACTGGAAATGATGTGCAAATGCTTCCCAAGAAACATGAGCCCAGATGGTAGCACTGTAATTAAGTCCCAAAAACGCAATTTTGGAAAGTCTACGAACCTCACACTAAGTCGGATTGACTTGAAATTTGACACACAAGTCCAGCTCAATGTGCTCTACAAAAAAGCCTCTTGGACCATAAAAGTCTGCCATGATAGATTTTTTGCTAATTTGCATAATGTGAAAAACAGTAAAGAGATCTACTTTTTGGATTTTGACTTTATCCACCACACACCAAAATTGGTACATAGCATTGCAGGACAATTAACCAAGATCTGAAGTTTCATATTGATTGATGAAAGTAGGTATGGCCTATTCATCAATATCTTATGCCATCACCCAATTTACCTTGAGCAGATGAGCTGGAAAGAGCTAGAGACGAAATTTGATATCCTTAACTGAAAATGCTTCCCGAGAAATATAATTTTTACTTTTTTGGTGCTATAATTAACAGCCAAAAAAGTAAAAACTTTGAAAGGCCGGCCCCCCCACACCATGAGTCCATATTACTTGAAATTTGGCACAGGTATAGATCTCACTGTCTTCTACAGAAAAGCCTCTTGGACAATAAAGGCCACTATGATGGATTTTATACTAATTTGTATAATGTGAAAAACAGTAATATGACATAGATTTTTTGGATTCGAACTCTATCAACCACAGTTTCAACTCTATCAACATCAAATTTGGTATATAGTCTTGCGAGACTGAAATACACCTTCTGTTTCTAAGTGGGCGAATTATTCCGCCATCAATCCATCAGAAACATACGCTGGTTGCACGCCTGCCCGACAGCCTACTGAGAAATCAACAGCGATGCCAAAGGAGAGAAGTCTAGCAGACTTCACAATGCCATAGAAATAATCCATCCAAAGTCCGCTATAAAGGTTACCGACTGAGACCACCAACTGCTTTGGGTTCCGGCCGAGAGTCTCCAGACTGCCAACTGAAGTAGGCACATGACTGGGTTGGTGATGAAATAATATCTTTTATCTTTCTCTTTAATAATATCTTTTCAGACATCTCAGGATCAATTAGTAGTATAGTCATACAATACACAGCGTAAACATATTTTTTGCCACCATTACCCAATTTATCATATTTCTCATCTTATTACTGATTGATTAACATTGTTCTTTTGCTTCACTTTGCATCTTGTTTATCAGTCATTACATTTATCCTGTGCCAGTAGGCAGTAGTAAATATAATTTTGATTGTTTTAAACCCAGTCGTTGCTGTGCGTTCCTTTGAAGTAGAAATCGGAGATCCAAGTCATGGCTTCTGATTTTAGACTGATTATTGGCAAATTAATGGCAAATGTAAAAAAAATCCCATTCATATGGTACTGTGTGATATGTTTTTGTTTAAGTTTTCAGAGTTTCAGTGTGCAAAGTCAATGCAAAATGCTTAACTCTTTTTTTACTTTAACAAAAACATGACAAAAATCACCAGAAGACAAACAGTAGCCATAGATCAAACTTAACACACTAAGACACACTAAAATAAACCAAAATAATAAACACAAACACATACCATATATCATTACAACATATATCAGTAGGCTTAACAACCTAAATAATTAACAAAACATCTTCACACAATATAATTTATAAACCAAACACCATGATCAAAAACATTCTTCTAAAATATTAGTTTCCCTTCAATTAATATGTTTGGGTTTGAGACTGAAAGCACAGCCAGCATTGAATTGCTTCTTTTAAAAAAGTGGATACATTTCCAATCAAATTATTCGCACAATATATAAACATTGGCTGAATCTGTAGGAAAGGGTAAAATCTTTTTTGAAACAATAAGTGGGTACTCTCCAGTAATTTACATGAATACCAGTCTTCATTCAAGTATAGTTTTATAACAAAGGAAGCTTTCGAAGAGACATAGGGCTGCCAGATTTAATAGTTTTAAACCACCATGTTCATAATTGTTATTAAGAAAACCTCCTCTTTTGATCTTTTCTGTTTTTTTACTTATGAGAAATTTAGAAATCTTTTGTTCATAACACTTGAAGAAGGACTATGATTGAGTTCGGAGGGACACGAATATATAAATAAACTGCGGAGCAATCACAAAATAAATTGGGGAAATTTTTCCAAAGAGTGTTAAAGTTTTCCCCGTCCATGGTTGTAGAATCTTCTTCTATCTTTTTCAACTTATTATTGTAATTCATTGTGCAAATGTCTTCTAAATTCTCTGGAATCACAATACTTAAAACATTAACTGGCCCCTGGTCCAGACAATTGGTAATTTACATAAAAAATGTATAATTTGTACCACCCAATACTAAGAATTTTAAATTTTTCATAATTTTTTTTTTCAAACCAGAATACTTTGAAAAAAGTTCCAAAATTTCAAGAAGAGTTTGCAGACAAGAAGGTTTTGGATGTAGTAGGAAACTATTGTCATCTTCATACATTGAAATTTCTGTTTGGATATTACATAATTCAAGCGCCTCTATGTCCATGTTAGACCTCACTTTCATAGTTAGTATTTCCAAGGCTATTATAAATAAATATGGTGACAAATGGCACTCTTGTTTAACTCCTCTTAATATGGGCACCGACTTACATATATACCTGTTGTTAATAATCCTACAACTGGTATGATTGTATAATACTTTAACCCAAATAAGGATTTACCAAAATTACAGAAGTCTAAACTTTTAAAAATAAAATCTAATCTGACCATATCAAAGGCTTTGTCCAAATCATCAGTAAAAGCCAGTTTTGTTATTCAACTCGTAATTTTTCAATAATCTCCAACAATCAAGTTTATTCCAATTTAGCAACTTTGCAGAAATCCAAATTGAGCTTGATGAATAATGCTTGTCAGCACACTCTTCAGTCTATGAGCTATACATTTAGCAAGTATTTTAGCATCATAACATTGAAGTGTTAAAGGTCTGAAATTCTTAAGATTCACAAGGTTCTTGAAATGGCCACTGGGTTCCTGCTTGAGTAACAAGGAGCTAAGCCATTCTTTCTGAAAACCAGACAAATACCAGCCCTATAAAAGAAATTAAATCAAAGAATTTCTGATAGACCTCAGTGGGTATTCTATATATTCCAGGTGTTTTCCCTGATTTAGAGGATATTGGTGCAGAAAAAAATTCCTCCACTGTAATCAAACCCTGACATGATTCTTTCTGCATAGTACTTTTTTTTTTTCCTTTTTTGGACTATTGAGAGCTAGAGCAATGCCCAAAAGGGAAATTTAAATGCCTTTGAATTTGAAGCACTGAATTTTTTTTGCATTGAAATTATACATCTGTATTTTTTTGCCTCTGAATTCAACACATCGTTTTCAGCTATGGTGCCAAATTTCGTCTCTAGCTCTTTCCAGCTCATCTGCTCAAAGTAAATTGGGTGATGGCATAAGATGGCAGATATTGATTGACATTTTTCAATGCTCATAAATTCAGAATCAAAAATTTCAAGTTTTCAAAACTTAAAATAATATACATTCAAGTTGCCCAATTCGATAAGCCAAATTCAGATCCCAAAATTAAAGTTAAAGAATTTGGATCAAACTTCCAGAAGGACAAGCAAGTCTAAGCGTCATGTATAGTCTCCTCCAGACATGACGCTTTGAATTGAGGCCAAACAATTCAATCTTGGTTTAATCAGACCAGAGAATCTTGTTTCTCACTTAGCGTGCTTAGCCACGCCTAACTTCCACCCAGAAACAAGGGAAAGGAGAGAGATTTACAGAGAGAAAGAGTTACATACAGTAGCTTTGTCAAAAGCTATGTTCTCATAGCCTACTTTTTAGGTATTTACTATATGCACATTAGATCCCAAGTTACATAATTAATATCCACTCATGGATTTGCCTTCCCAGGTGCTTCATCAAACTTAGAGGATTAGTGACATTATGGTTATGCAAGAGATGTGCTTATCGTTTTCCAGTTATGATTAATAACCCATTCAGCATAAACAAAAACAAAAAATAATTAGTTGACAAAGACTTAAACTTCTAAACAAAACAGTACACAACTCTCTCCTGAAGTTATAAACAATAAAAATAATTTCTGATACCTTATGAATATAAAATCTAGAGCTGTTCAATAAGAAAAAACAGAACTCTAACTTGAGAATACATGAAAAGTTTAGCAGAGCAATTGCACTCAAATGAAGTTTAAATCCTAGACATAATATTTAGGTCAGAAATACAGTATGCAATAGCTTGACTTAACATATCATGTGTCCACAAGATAAGGTGTGCCATACCCAAATCCATAGAACTGTCCACAGCAATAATATGGGAAATTTCAAAACGGCTGGCATAACCCTTTCAATGGACTGCATAACCCATTAATGTCCAAAGCGGAAGTCTGTAGACATTTTTCAAATGGGTCAAAGTATGGGGCCACTGTGCAAGTTTTTGTCAAACTCCTAAATTTAGTCATTAGTCCCAAGAGGTTTCAGATTTTTGTATTTCCCATAAAACACCTATACAAATAAAGGAATTTCATATTTCATCATATTTGAGTCATATAGTCTAGACTCTTTTTTTTCTTTGTATTAATAATTGTGCATTTATGTGCAGATATTAGAACCATTTATATAGTATTCCTATGGGATCTTTATGTATTTTTTAATCTGGTATGGAACACTAAACTCAATTTCTCCAACTATTAACTGCTGTTCTAGGTAATTTTATAATTAAACTGATGTGCTGATTGCACATTTACATAGCATTGTGTTGCTACGAGGGACCTGCTGCCACCTGCAACCACTGCCAAGCCATTTTAGAGTCTAAAGGAAAAGAATGCAGCCTTGTTCTGCCCCTTCTTGGCTTGAACCCTAATAATAAACTGACACAAAAACAATAGGATTCTGCTCTTTCAGGGCTTGAACCCTAATAATAATAATTTTTAGGATTACAATACGGCCTTTGCATCACTCGGTGCTTGGGCCCTAATAATAATAATAATCCTTAGGATTACAATAGGGCCTTCATAGCACTCGGTGCTCGGGCCCTAATAATAAACGTAGCAGTTTCAAGAGGGTCCTCGCACTGGTAGCTAATAAAGAGAGAAGAGGAAATCTGATGACTGTCTCAATTCATTCCATTTGCTTTCTGTTTATCGAAAGCACAGGAACTGTGTTAGCACATCATCTTTAACATCATGTTAAAGTGAAAAGATACACTTTTGGAAAATCTGAGCTTCTTATTGTGTTTTTTATTCCCTTTTATAACAACATTTAGAAGACAGACACTCACACTGACTACCATCAACGCTAGATGAGTGGACCTTGTGGATAAGGAAAACCAACCTCATATGAAATCAACAGATGTTATAGGATCATTCTGTGTGATGCAGTTAGAAAATAATATTCATTGATTGTTCATGGATGGGACTTAACACAGAGTTGAGTTCAGGGTGGGTCAGGTGTCAGAGAGGTGCTTTGAAGCCTTCTGTGGCGACATGGACAGGATGTTCTCTGCCTCTTCATACATCTGAGAAAAAAACAGGCAGTTAATCACCACGTGTGTAGATTTACAGTTGTGTATTTCTTTCAAAGTAAAGTGGATACTATGCTTCAGTTGCTGTAGAAGCCATAGCAACTAATCTGTACAACTGTTTCATGTCATCAAGTTTGTACTATCAGTTGCTGAAATTATGTTTCAGTTGTTGAGAAAAACCTGCCGCCCACTGAACATTAAATAGAAATTAATCATTTTAAAAAAACAATACATGATTTGCCTTAAAGGGGCACTCCACTAATTTGATACATAAAAATCTGTTTACTTGTCATGGTTAGTACTACGCTCGGCCTCTGAAAAAAGCTGTCTAAGGCCTGCTGCTTCAGTTTTTCACCATTATTTTTTTAATCTCTCTTGCAAGTCTTAAATTTGGGTTTGAGTTTTGTTTATTGGCTGAGGTTAAAATCAAATAAATTACATACAGATAATGGAAATCAATGTGCAGTGAGAAGAAGAAAAGCCCAAAAGGGTTTATTGATTACTTTTACCTAAACAATATAAAAGAAATGAAAATTGTTAAAAATATATATGTTCGGGGACCGCCACACGGTATGTCACCTCAGACAGAGCTCTGTTATCAGCCCTAAATTTCACCTAATTCAATAATCTCTGTTCATTCAAACTGATATACATAATACATAAAAGGGACATAATAATAAACAGGGACAAAATGAAGTAAGGAGGATATGGGTTACAAAACAACGCCGAAAGAGAAATCGAGAAAGATAATGTGGCTAAATAAATCCCAACAGGAGAGCATGGAGGCTACAAAGAAAACAAAACTTTGGATTCAATCCGTGGAATGGTGAGTGAGTTCTGACTACAGGGATGGCAGCACTCCAGGCTGAAATGAAAAGAGATCTCTTTGAATTTTGCACATTTTCAGGAGGATATTAACAAAACAAATGGACGAATTCACAATGGAAATGGAAAATACAAGATGCGACAAGTCAGATAGAAGGAGCAGTGATGTGAGACTCCCTTAAACAGAATGCACGTTTTCTTTTAAACAGGCACCATCCTGTGCAACAGCGCGACATAAGCAGCAGAGGATCTGCGAAAATATCTTTTTATCTGGATCTACCGTGTTGAAATACATTGATAACATTAGTAACCCTGTCCAGCCTTTTCTTTTTTTACTTTTTATTTTATTACTTTATTTCTCTATGTATAATGGAAGGCTGATACCTACGGATCACAGACAGAGCCAGAAGACTTTTTTTTTTTGCTAACGAGGGGCCCCATCTTGTGGCTGGCCCGCCTCAACTCAGCATTGCATCTTTTTTTGTTGGAAGCCTTATAGTTCTTCGAGTTTTCTTATTGTATTATAATCTATCTCTTGAGGTCTGGGCTGTTACAAGTGCAATGTTTCAAAAGTAAAATTAATGCATTACCCACATTATAACATACTTTCACTGAATAGGCTAAATAATTTGATCAAAAGAAGGAAAATGAGAGTGAAAATTAAAAAGAAGAGGATAAATATAGCATTATATATATATATGTATATACATATACATATATATATATAACAAAGGATTGAAATGTGAACTGTAGGGTGACAAAAAGACTGTGGAGGACAATTTATAAGTGCCCATTATATACATGGGATATAAAATGTGGACTGAAAAGAAAGCCTAGTTGTGAAATTTAAACACTACTGAATATTTAAATTTGAAATCTAAAGCACATGATGGCAACAGAAAAAACAGGATGATGTGGACCACTTCTAGTAAAATGCTGTGGAGAGAAAAAGTGAGTGTGACGAAAAGCCGACACTCATAGAGAGGGGAAAGAGAAGTTCAGAGCCTAGCTTCTCTCTCAACTACACACACCTGGCCGATGGCAACGTGAAGTGGGTTTGAATGTCATATCTTCGGTTTTGGAAAGGTACAGAAAATGGCTTTCAAAGACATCCCCATCCATCATCAGAAAGGTGTCAGGGGAGGGGGGTGCAGACGCTATCCAACCATCTGACATGCAGAGTATAAATCCCACTCGATGTTACTGTCAGGAGAGCAGCTCTGCATCTACAGAGTTGGGAAGAATACCACAAACCTAAGGAGACCACACAGAAATTGAGGTAATGTTAACATAATGTTAGATGCTAGATGTTCAATAACGTTATGTTACTTTTTAACTTATATTAACTTAAGTTACAAAGGGCAACGGTGTAACATTATTAGCATCTCACAGCATCGGGACATTGCTACATTGCTTGCAGATGGGGGTTTAGCCAAAGTGCAAAGTCAGTAGCCTGGCCTCTTGCTTAAGACAAGTTGTCTTTTGTTAGACACATTTTGAATAGCTCCATGCAGCAAAATGTAGTCAATTTGTCACATCTACTAGTTTTTAAAATGCACATGCAGAACGTTGGTTTTGGGCTTGAACAAAATCTACTAGGTAGTAGCATTAAAAATATTTCCTGTTCAAATTTATGTAAATGGTTATGTACAAGCTATTGTAAACACTTGATAATATAACACTGTCTATAACACAATCTTGTACAACACCAGAGGACCTAATTTGTTGAATCGTGTTGATTTAAAATAATAATGCAAATCAAAACACTTTTGATGTCTGGATTTATTGCTTCACATCAGACCAGACACCCTTTCTGCATGGTTGTATTCTTAATCATACCACCTGTCATTTTGTGGCATATTTCAACATTAATTTCCTTTTAGCCTAATCAATTGGATGAAATCTTATTCGAAAGCAGTGTTATGATGTTTGACTAAAATGCTTATTCATAGTCTTCACTAAAGCCAGACTTCCATTTTCACAACATTTTTTACAACATCAACTAATCTTTTGATGTACGAAATGTTAACTTTTTTGTCAACTTAAACTAAACAAAAATGTTCATTGACTTCTAAGACTCAATCTAAAAATTACTGACACCATCTCTAGTCCTAATCTCTGCTCAGAATTTGAGGGATTAGTGTCATGATAAGCTCAAGAAATCTATAAGAATTCCTTACTGGTATAAATGCACATCTTGCAAGAGGTCCTGAATGAAGCAACATGAGGGCAGGTGGAACATGCAGTGAGCGAATAGATATGAATGTAGACAGTTGTCATCAAATGCATAGGGGCCGCTCCTTTATTGTCTTGGCTGTATGCATTGGATTATTGCCATGCTAAAAGCGGCCTCTAGAGCAGGTTTTCTTCAAGGACCTCTCTCTATTTGGCTGCATTCATCCTTCCCTCAAATCTGACCAGTCTCCCTGTCCCTGGTGCTGAGATGCATGATGCTGCCACCATGAGCTGTGCCTAGTGTTTGCCAGACATAGTGTTTGGAGTTCCAAAAGGTTTCAGTTTGTGTCTCATCAGACAAGAGAATCTTTTCCTTGTGCCCCTGGAGTACTTTATGTGCCATTTGGGAAACTCCAAGTTACTTGTCATATGCCTTTTACTTCAAGTGGCTTCCATCTAGCCACTCTACCATAAAGCCTGTGCTGCTGAGATAGTCGTCCTTCTGAGAGGTTCTCCCATCTCTGCAGAGGACCTCTTAAGTTCTGTTAGAGTGACCGTTGGGTTCTTCTCAGCGAAGAGTCGTGGTGGTTCCTGTTGGAGAAAAAGATGCCCAGATCAGGGCCATAGTATATTTCTGGACCTCTCTTCCAACACTTAACTTCAATGAAGGTGATGAGTTACTGGAGTCTCAAAAAGTCCAAAAAAAGCTCACTGGAGATGATGAGAGTTCAATGCAATAGAGTTTATTCTTTCACAAGAGATAAACCCAAGTTAGCTCCAGAAACCAACTGAAGAAAGCATTGCTAGACATCATATTTCATACCCCAAATTCGCTCCTCCTTGCTGGTGGGTTCTCCAACTTCTTTTCTAAAAAATAAACTTCTCATCAGGAAATAATGGTGTAATGCTTTCCATATTTGGTTACGTCTTCCATATGCACCTTGAAATAATGATGTCAGTCTCTTTGGAAAATTTCCCGGCATAATCAGACTTAATCATTGTGCTTGCAATGACTAACAGAGGTATTGGGATTAATCTGAATTTAAAAAATTATGCTATATTACACAGTTTGGAAATATAAAAGTTAAAAAAAAAAAAGTGGCCTAACGCACCTTGGAGATAGTGGTGTCAGGAGGTATCACTTTTATATTTCCAAACTGTGTGTTATAGCATAATTTTTTAAATTCAGATTAATCACAATACCTCTGTTAGTCATTGCAAGCCCAATGATTAAGTCTGATTATCATTAAAATCAATGTTAAAAGTTAAAATCAATGTCCAATACATTCTGGTCTATACTGTAACACACAGAGTATGTTCTTAATATACCTTGGCAAACAGAGCATATATTCTTAACATTCTTAATATACCTTGGCATACAGAGTATATTTCTTGGGATTTTACTACTACATTCCAAATTTCTTCCATTTCACAATTATTGAGGCCACTGTGCTTCTGGGAACACTGAAAGCTTTAGAAATAGTTTTATACCCTTGTCCTGATCTATACTGGAGTCCACAGGTGGACTCCAGTCAAGTTTTAGACACATCTCAAGGATAATTAAAACCAACAGGATGCACCTGACCAAATTTGGAGTGTCACAGTAAAGGATCTGAATACTTTTTTGACTAAGAGACTTCAGTTTTTGATTTTTTATACATTTGCAAAAAATTATTTTTATTTTTATTTTGTCATTATGGGTTATTGAGTGTAGAATGATTAGCAAAACTGGCAATTTTAACACTTTAAACTATACATTTATTTATATATATATACCATTCAGCCAGCATTAAAACCAGTAACTGGTTTAAATGTTGTTCATCATAACCTTAATGATGATACCAAAATGAATGAAATACAACATTACAGAAACAAGAATAATTCTTCATCTTAAATAGTCCAGTAAATATGAGAGGGTGCATTAAAAGCAAAATTTACACTATTTTTTACACTTTTAT
Organism: Xiphias gladius; assembly: GCF_016859285.1. Classification (NCBI taxonomy): domain Eukaryota; kingdom Metazoa; phylum Chordata; class Actinopteri; order Istiophoriformes; family Xiphiidae; genus Xiphias; species Xiphias gladius. Next base: position 665,202 of record NC_053419.1, read on the forward strand.
ACTGTAAATCCAGTGTTTTTCTCTTATTTTGTTCGAACAGAATCTCTGTGTCTTCTTGTGCACACAGAGCAGCAACTAACCCACTATCAGCCTGTGGAGGTAATGCTCGGTGCAGCTTCTGAAAGCTGCTGATTCTGAGGACAGGTACGGTATCTGAAACATGACAGCATTAATAACATGTCAAATCAAACACCACACAGTAAGTGGTAATCAGCCTGTATGTGTTAAGCCTGTATGTTTAAGTTTTTTTCTCTTTTCAATTTTGACATTTTGAGTAAGACAGCAGCAGCTGAAATTGTTGCAGGTTCATATATCCTCAATCATATGGATCATAATGTTTATCCTGTTGTCATATTATTTCCAAGCAAGAAAAAACTCTGTCATGCACCCACCCAAAACAAGTTCTGTGCTGCGACCACTATACCCAGATCCCTGGGACACAGTGTCACTGAATCCAGACACTCCTAACAGCTTGGCTTGGACCATGACTTCCAAATGGTTTGCCGGAGGTGGCTTTGCACCACTTTGAGAACTGAGAACTTGAGATATGAAGAAGAGGGTGAAAAGGACTTCCACTATAAAACAAAATATAAATTCTCTGACAAAATAATGGCTTTACTAGACAGCTCATTCAAATAGCTATAATGTAGTTACAAACAGCTATCCATTGTTTGTTTTATTTAACCAGAAACAGGATATCTCCTGGTTTGCTGTTTTGAGAGTTAAAGCCAAGCATAGCCAGTCCAGCACCGTACAGGCAGTTGTTATCATTATGCTCTTGCAGACCTGTCTCCTCTGACCCCAGCATCAGCTGCTGTTCTTCCCAGCTCACCGCCATCAGCTCTTGGATACTGAGCTGAGAGCGAAGCCCCGCTGACAGAAATCCATCACTGGGGCCTGAGCACACACACAGCAGGTGCTAAAAAGATGCTGAAGCTAGTATAGGCTATTTGAAGTGCCATCTCAGACAGATGTGGACTTGAACAATGAGTGACCTGAACATGGAGTCAGTCATTTACAGTTCATCAAATATTCAATAGTCAACACAAGTCATTTTACCAAATAAGACATGAGTTTACACTTCCAAGGACTGACCTCTTGGATATCTACTCTTTCTTATGACAGATGAGGAACAGAAACATGTTAAAAAACTCACCTCAATAAAACAGGTCCATGAACCTATACAACATGCTCTAAATAAATTAGAAATATCATCAGATACTTGGGGAGAAAGGTGCAAAGCAAGACAGTTACATGACATTAATACAATATAAGACAATGCTGTTACAATGATACAGTGTGGTTATAAACAGAAGCTGAGAACCTTTACGTTGGACTTAGCAGGTTTATGTGATGCAGAGCTATACAGTATGTGTAAGCATAACTTTCTGTGTATATAAGGGTTGTGAGGGTAGTATTAAAAAAAACAAAGAAAAGAATGTGGGAAGGAGTGTTTATACTCTGCATAAATCCTACTAATTAATGGAAAAATCTCTGTCTGTCTGTCATACGTTATTCTCGACAACTGCTCATCCAATCCACTTCAAATTTCATGTGTATTGCTGAGAACCCAAGGAAGTGTAGTGTCGTCTGTGAAGGTTTTTGGATGAACGGTTCTGGAGAAACATTAAAAAGAAATATTAAATGACAGATGGTTAGGGCTGGGGCAACCCATCCACATAGCTGACGTCATCGATTAGACAATGGCACATTGCAAAGATGGCTACGCCCGGTCAAAGCATGGATTCCCTGGAAAACAAGCTGCAGCTACAAACCTTGCTCAGTATCATCTAAAGTATGGGACTATTTTAGACAGACACCCAAGTGCTACAAACTGGATATGGCTTATCACAGCAGTACAACTTCTATGCATTGTCACTTAAAGTGAAAGAATTCCGGAGTGCTTTGTTTAAGATCCAGCGACAGTAAGATAGGACCACTTTGTTTACTTTATATCCCCACCGAAGCATGATAGCCTATATTAGGGTTATTAACAGGTGAAACAAAAATTTATGCACCACTGCTGTTATGCTAACATAACATTACACCATGAGTCATCTAATGTTGTTATTCGGCTGTTGTATATTTTCTGTTCACTTTAACAGCCATGTACAGTATGAGTGAGAAAATGGCTTAAACTAATGTTAAATCATTTCTTGCTGATACAAAAATACATTTACCAGTGATTTCCTTAATTGCATATTACTCCAGTGATGAAATGAATCCATGTCATACCTATTTTAAGTTTTAAGTCAAGTTCTTCAATAAAAATACTGATTCTACAGTTCAGGGAATGGATTATTATGACACACAGTGATTAAATTAACCTACACTCACTTGCCACTTTATTAGGCAGATAGGTACATGTAGATAAAACTGTGTTCCTAATACTTTGTCAACCTTAATTTTTATAAATGGGATGGACAAAATATTAGGAACACCTCTAGGTATAACACAGTACAGTTCAACAGCATCACAAATACCAGCCTCTAAAATGACCATTAGAATAAATCAACACCTCTTTCATACTGATTCAATAAAAACTGAACATTATAATCCTCATGAAGGGATTTTTACTGCAGTATTATACCACATTAGTTGTATCTAGGTGAACTTAATAAATTTGAATTTGTGGTTCAGTTGTTTCTGATCAGGTGTCTGACAGATAGGGTCTATTATTATTAATATTATAATACAGCACTGATGTGAAATTAGATGATGATTCCATGATTGAATAAAATATTTAACTATTAATGAGGTAACAAGCATGTTTTAACAGGCACTGCACTAGTATGGATAATAAAATAAGATGAGAAAAATTAAATCAAATTAAAAAAAGGTGGTGGTGGAGGTTTTTCCAGGGGACGGGGTTATTAAACAACTGCCAAGTGCCTCTGGCCATCAATCCCAGCAACAGGGGTGCAGTCAAGTGCATCTGCAAGGGGCAGCAGCAGAGGATGCCAAGCATGGTGCAGCCAAAACATACATTTTTTGTATTATTAGTTTATCGATTTATGTACTTTTCCCCCATTGATCTTACCAAGTCCTAAGAACTTTGGGTGGTAGTGGGTATGTTGGTGGCTTGGACTGCACCCCAACCTGTGGGAGGGTGCTGAGCAATGTAGACTCACCACTCTTCTCACACTGGCCTGCCCTCAGACCTTGCAGTAGTAGAGAAATAGTAGGCTCATGCTGTGGGGCTTATTTTTGGTTTTGCTTTTGTTTTTTCCCCCCCATTTTTTTCTTAGCTGAATAAAGATCCTAAAGTAGTCCTTTTAGGTGCAATTCAAGAAAGCTTTGAAGGAAGAGATAAATGCTTCTCACAAATCCTATGAGTTGCCACCATTAAGTGGATCCAAATTAGGTGGTTAAAACCTGACTCTCCATCATACAACTGTACTGCACTGTCTAATATGCTGAAATAACAAGATTTAGGTAAAGAAAATGGTTAAGTTGTTGCCTGGACCGCCAAACCGTTAATTAAATATATTACTAAATACGAGATTTTCTTAAAATAATTTGTGTGTTCACTTTCACTGAAAGCTCTAACCTGAGTTCACAAAAACAGTAAACTTTAATGGTATTTACAAAAATCGCTGGCCATCAACACTTAGAATGGCCATATTTACAGAAACACTGTCTGCATTGCATGTTTGTGATAGCTACCTCGCTGAACTGCTGCAGATCACATGCATGTGTCCACACTGCCAGCATGTCTGCTGCGGTGCTGCAACTACCAGCTCTTTCTATCTCCTAAATGAGTTCGGTGTCCATCATATGATGAACAATCTGACAAGTGAAAAGTTGTAACCAAAAGCAAACACACACACACACACACACACACAGAAACACACACAACACACGCACACACAGAAAGAAAGAGAGAGAGAGAGAGAGAGAGAGAGTTTAATAGTAGGGGAGACCAGCGACAACACTTTTTGTGATTTTCCCAATATATCGAAAACCATTTACAGTGGAATAGCCAATTAGCTATATTATAAACTTCAATGTGTCAGCTACTGAAACAATGTATTTGAGTGGTTTAATGAAATATGTACGGGTTGAAAAATTTGTCCCAGTGTACAGGGACGTTTGTAACATGTCTAAAATATACATAATTAGTCAATCAACACGTGACATGAAAAATATTATCATTCAGTTATTGTGCCTATTCATTTCTTTTTTTAAATAATGAAGAGGGGAAGCCATCAAATTATTATGCAATGGAATCACTTCCATCTGTGCAGTTCTTGTGTGCCAAGGATTACAGGACCAGCACTGGAACCAGACCTCCCTTGACCTGGAATCTCTCTCCAGGCACACAATGCAGAATTCATCTTCATCAGCTGATTCCTGAATTTTCTGTTTCTTGTTGGATTTGGGTTTTTTTTGTCACTGAAATTCATTTTTCTTATTATTATTATTATTATTATTATTATTATTATTATTATTATTATTATTATCATCATATTCATTTTTCTCCACTCCCCTGACTGATTTGCCCTGTTTTATTTCATCTGAACCCCTCTTCAGCAAAGGAAGTGGGACTGTCTGTCTTCCTCTCTCTTTTATTTGGCATGCTGTAAGCAAACCTGTCTTTCCACTGACTATTAGCATGCAACTGATTATCATTAACTTAGCATGTGATCTAGTTTATGTAACCTTTAGATTTTGAAAATATAAATGAAAACAAACTGAAATTAACTTGTTTCAGGGACAGTTGTAACAAGGTGATATGACTGTCCCAATATCACCAGCCATGTTTTCACTTCATGTGAACCAGCCTGACAGCAAGTTTGACACGTTAGCCATTTCTATTTTTAGCCTACAAAACAGTGATTCTAATAATACTGAATTGGATTCCTATAGTGAAAAGCGACCATGATATTGTGCCATAAAAATGTGGCTTAAAACTGGCTTCTGGCAGACAACCACAACATTGATGCATGGGCGAAGGGAATACGACACCATCTACAGGCGATAAAATAGAACAGATTGTTACCTTGATTAAAATTAAGGATTTCTCTCAGTTTGAAAATTGCTAGAAACATTTGGGATAATGTAAGTACACAGCTGAAAAAAATATATAACAGGTGCAGTCGAATTTAGACATTTTAATGTGGAAAGTTACATATTGTACCTTTAAAGCCTCCTCACTGTGTATCACAGTGCACTGCTCTTTATCAGGGCTGATAAATTCCACACTCACCATTATATCTCATATGAAAAGGTGGCATGGCCATCCTTAACTGAAAGAAGGGAATTACATTGTGTTATTTAGCTAAGGCTCTACAGCAAAAACTGTATATTATATATTATAATTAATATATAATATATATTAATAATTATTATATTTTCCTGTCCACACAAGCAAACTAAATACTTGCAGCAAATGCTCAGCAATTGTTAAATAATGCTGTTATATAAATAAACCGTTTCACTTTAACATTTTCCAACCAGCAGATATGGTTACATTAGCATTAAGAAGTAATGTTAACCACATTACTTTTTGAGTCTGCATTTATCTATAAATGAATCTAAGTGATTCTTACATTATCTGTTGTCTACAGCTGCTTTATACTGTATGAAAAGCTTCTGCACTTCATTAAATCATTGCAGCCATCTGAGGGTAGCAGGACACAAACTGTATGTTGCAGATTTCTCAACATACAGTACACTCACCTCAGTACATGTCAGACTGATCTGACTGATAACTCAGTATTCTGCCTATTTACTGTAGGAGGCATTGTAGTAGAATCATTCTTCTTTAAATACCAAACAAGGAAAAATCCCCACAGCTCTGATGCAGGTCAGGACGCATCCTGAATACAGCTGCTAAATTAGAATTATTTCGCTGTATGAACTTGGAATCTGGAATTAAAAGTCAGTATTAATTACTGACTAATACTGTTGTCATGTCAGGAGATCAGAATAATCAATGAAGAGAGGTGCCGTGCATAAGATGTACACAGCATTTGAACCCATTACATAACAATATTTTTGATGTAGAAATCCTGGATCTTTGGGGAAACAGGTTGAATGGAATTTATATGGAACCACAAAATATTCACTATTAAATATAAAAGACAGGCTCAAAACAGGCTCGAAACAGGCTCCTAGGGGCAGAGCTCAAGTCGTGTAAAGCTAGAAAAAAGCCCTTCATCAATGAGAAGCAAAGAAGAGCCAGGCTGAGGTTTGCAAAAGACCATAAGGATTGGACCATAGAGGACTGGTGTAAGGTCATGTTCTCTGATGAGTCAATTTTTCAGCTTTGCCCAACATCTGGCTGTCTAATGGTTAGACGGAGACCTAGAGAGGCCTACAAGCCACAGTGTCTCGCACTCACCAACCAGGAGCTAGAGGCCTGGCTAGCCATGGTGGAAAAGTCAGGCCCACTAGGTAAGTTGAAGTCCTGGATTTAGCATGGCATCCACCCTCGGATTCCCTGGACCTTCTTGGTCTCCAAGATCCCGATCTCAACAGCCAAGGGCTTTGAGAGGAGGGTCAGCAGGTTCTTACAGAAGTCGCTGGTACTACTGTGGAGACTGAGAAGCATTACCCTTTATGGACAGAACAACAAGCTAACGCTCCCAATCAGCAGCCTGCATGAAGAGTTCATGGTGACCCGTACTGGGGAGGTGCTGCAATACCAAGAGTCCTGCGACCAAAAAGTCTCTTAGGTGGGTTTCGAGGTCAGGACAGGTCAGATGTGGAGGGCAGCTGAGGCTGTTGATGTTGTTGAGTCACGGCTAAGGCATAGGGTGCTGGTGGGCACAGTGTCGTGTAGAAGTGCTGGCCTTGGTAGTAACACTACAACTATTTACAACAAGGTGCAGGGGAAGGATAGGAGGTCGCTGATCCAGTATGAACTACAAGATGGTTGGAGTGTGGCAGCAGGGACCCTGGACCAGATGGGAGTAAGTGGTGGAGCGCAAAGTCTCATGGGCTGAACTTTGGAAAGCTGTGCCCCATCAAATAAAATTCTTAATCCAGACCGTCTACGACGCTCTACTAAGCCCATCCAACTTGTTCTGCTGGGGGAAGGCAGAGTTACCAGTATACCCTCTGTGTCTGAACAGAGGGACCCTGGAGCACATCCTCAGCGGCTTTTCAAAAGCCTTGGGCGAAGGGCGCCATTGTTTCCATCATGACCAAGTCCTGAAGGCCATAGCAGACACCATCTGCAGTGAGATTATCTGCTGCAAGCGCATCCACTCAGTGAAGAAGACTATTGCTTTCGTCAGGGCTGGGGAGAAGCCAACATGAGCAGCCAGGACCACCTCCTCTGGCCTGCTAACAACGGCACAAGACTGGGAGCTAAAAGTTGACCTGGGGAAGCAACTGAAGTTCCCAGAAACTGCTGCCAAAACTATGCTAAGGCCAGATATGGTGCTGATCTCAGAAGTCTCCAAGCAGATCATTCTCTTGGAACTCAACATTCCCTGGGAGGACTACATTTGGGAGGCCAACGAGGGGAAGAGGGCAAAGTACACTGAGCTGGTGGAAGAATGCCAAAGCAAAGGGTAGTGCTACAAGGGAACAAACTGGGGCTCACACAGGGCTGGGTCATCTGGGTGAGGGTGTCTGATGTTGAAAGACCCTATGGTCGATTGGACATGATTTGGAAAGGCACACACCTGTCTACACTGCTGACCACCGAGCAGGAGCTGTCGGAATTAATCAAAGACCAGGTAAGTGACAGCCAAAGGGAGGGCCCCCTGAGAGTCACCAGGGCAGGTACCTCGCCCATCTGAGCCCTCCTCACAGTTTGACACCACTCCCCCCAAATGGTCTGGAGTCAAACAGGTGGTAGAGTGAGCGAGGGCTGCATCAGCACCTGGACCAAATGGCGTACCCTCTAGGGGTAAAAAAGAACTGCCCCAGGCTCCTGAAGATTTTGCAGAAACTGATGGGCGTTGCCTGTAAAACAAAGAAGGGAAGATATTCTTCTCGGCTGTGGCAAAGTGCATGATCACCTACCTCTTGGCAAACAACTACTTCAACACCAGTTGTAAAAAGGCAGGTGTCCCAGGGTTTCGTGGCTGTGTGGAGCACTGGTTCATGATCTGGGAACAAATCCAGACCGCCAAGCACAGCAAATCAAATCTGCACATAATTTGGTTGGATCTGGCAAATGTCTGCATGTCTTTTCCCCACCAGCTCATCACTTTCACTCTCAACTTCTTCCATATAAGACAATACATCCAGATCCTAGTGACAAACTACTTCAACAACTTCCATGTCTGCTATACTACCCAGGAGACCTCAACTGGTTGGCACTAGCTAGAGAAAGGGATAGCAATGGGTTGTTACATCTCTCCCATCCTTTTCACAGCAGCAATCGAGATTATCGTAATGATGGAAGACAGATTCTCAGAGGAGTTAGATCCCAGTTACGGTCAATGACTTTCGGCCATATGGAGCTACATGGATGATTTCACCACGCTCCTTCAGACAGCAGCATGCACCTCCAGACTCCTGAAGAGGCTTGAGGAGCTGCTAACATAGGCCCAGATGAAAATAAAACCAGCCACTCCCACAGTCTCTCAATCCGGAAAAGAGTCACAAACAACAACACCAAAAATCCCACTTTTGGTGGACCAACCTGTGCAAAGCCTTGGAATGCTTTACACAGCTGACCTGTCCAACAAGCACATGGCAGGCTCTGGCACATCCCATGGCTTGGACAGTCTAAGCAAGATTGACCAAAACATCCTACTAGGGAAATTCAAGGTTTGGTGTTACCAGTTACCACAATCACCTCAACAACAGCTCTGAAGATAGACTCAAAAGCCAACAACTACACCTGTAAATGGGTGGGCCTTCCTCATTGTCCTTCCATCATGAAGCTTCCACTGAAATCCATTAGCTTGGGCTACAAATAGGAGAATGTGAGGTGATCGAGTGAGAGAACCACCTGACCTGTCTGTCTAAAACACCTAGGCCGATGATTGCACTGGACGCAAGTGGAATGTGATGCAAACAGTAGACCAGGCCCTCAATTGACTGAAACACCAGGGGATTGTTGTAATTCTGCAGCTAGTTAGGGCCGGTTATGGAAGGGGAACAGCACTTAAGATGTGGTCCAAAGCCACAAAGAACGAAAGGAAAGACCTTGTTATCTCAGAAGTTGTGAAGATGGAAGAGGAGACCTATAATTTCAGAGCCGTGAGCGAACAGCAGCAAGGGAGCTGAACAACCTAGGAGGCCATGATCAACAGGGCCATTACATAGGCAGATATGTGGAGGATGCCCCAAGGAAGGCTTAGCTTCCTTATCAGGGCCACATATGATACTCTAAACAGTCTCCAGAACCTGTACCTCTGGTATGGCTCAGAGGAGACCTGCCAACTTTGAGACTCCCAGAACACTAGCTTGTAGCACATCCTTTCTGGCTGCAAGGCAGCATTGATGCAGGGCCGGTAGAGATAACACCATGACTGGGTCCTGCTTAAGCTAGTCGAAATCTTGGGAGCACACAGGCTGGAAACAAACAGGGTAAGCTAAACAACATTACAGCAGCTGATCCAGTTTGTCAGGCAAGGGGGTGAGGCTCAAAGCAGCAGCATGAGGTCCCTCCTGTCACCTGGAGGTGAGTGGAACATGTGAGCTGACCTCGACCTCCAGTTGAAGTTCCCACAAGAGATTACCACGACTTCCCGACTGATAGATATCATGCTCTGGTCCACCTTCACTAGGATGGTCAGAATGGCTGAATTCACTTCTCCATTTGAAGAGGGAATGGAGGCTGCCTTTGAGAGAAAGAAGGAAAAGTACACAGACCTGTCAGTTGTGTGCTCACATTAAGGGACAGGTTCACCTATCCAGTGGAAATGGGTTGCAGAGGTTACACTGGAACATGCACCCAGTGAATCCTGAAGTCTCTTGGGATCACAGGCTCCAAGCTGATGAGGCTCTCAAATACCTGGCGGAGGAGACAGAACAAAGAAACTTCTGGCTCTGTGTCCAAAGAAAGGACAAAGCGTAGGGAAAGCAGGGATCCTAGGGTCGGCTGGTACAATGGCACCATTGAAGGTGCATCAAGCAGAAATGCCCAGTAGGTGGAACCACCTGTGCTTAAATTTATAAAGTTCTCACAGCAGATAATGCATAAAAGAACAAAAACCAAGCCATGAGGTTGAAGGAACTGCCTGCATAGCTTAGAGACATGATTGTATTGAGGCACAGATCTGGGGAAGGCTACAAAAAAAAAATCTGTTGCATTGAAAGATCCCAGGAGCACAGAGGCCTCCTTAATTCTTCATTGGAAGAAGTTTGGAACAACCAGGACTCTTCCCAGAGCTGGTCGCCCTGCCAAACTGAGCAATCGCAGGAAAGGGCCAGAGGTAACACTCTGGCTGCCCTCCATTATTTTCAGAAGGACAACCATCACTGCAATATTCCCCTGATCTGGGCCTTATGGCCAGATGAAAGCCCCCCACAGTGAAAGACACATGAAAGCCTACTTGGAGTTTCCAAAAAAAGCACCTAAAGGACTCTCAAACTGTGAGAAACAAGATGCTCTGGTCTGATGATATCTCCATAACTATAAAGAGTCTGGTCTAGACCTGCACTACATGAAAAGTGCCCTGAGGTATCCTCTGTTATGATTTGGCGCTATATAAATAAAATTGAATTGAATTGAAGTGAATTGATGAAACCAAGATTGAACTGTTTGGCCTCAATTCTAAGCATCATGTCTAGTTTAAACCAGACACTGCTCATCATCTGCTCAGTACCATCCCAGTAGTGAACAATGGAGGGGCCATTATCAAGCTGTGTGGGTGTTTTTCAGTGGCAGGGACAGGAAGACTAGTCAGGATTGAGGGAAAGCTGAATGCAGCATTGTATAGAGATATCCTCAGAACCTCAGACTGGGCTGAAGGTTCATCTTCCAACAGGACAGTGACCCTAAGCACACAGCCTTGACAACACAAGAGTGGCTTAGGGACAACTCTATGAATTTCCTGGAGTGGCCCTTGAGTCCTGACTTGAACCCAATCGAACATCTCTGGAGAGACCTGAAAATGGCTGTCCACCGATGGCCCAATCACTGCCAAAGATGCTTCAGCTAAGTATTAAGTAAAAGTGTCTGAATAATTATGTCAACGTGATTTCAGTTTTTCCTTTTTAATAAATTAGCACAAAAAAAAAATTGTTTTCACCTTGTCATTATGGGGTATTGAATGTAGATTGATGTAGGAAAAAATGAACTTTTTTAGCATGAAGCTGCAATATAAAAAAATGTAAAAAAAAAGTGAAGGAGTCTGAATATTTTCCAACTGCACTTTAAGGAATACCTCAATAAGAAATCTCAAATATTAGACTTTTTAAAATTTAATTTAAGATAAACTAACAGAATTACGCTACTTAATTGTTGTGTCCAGCTTCTCAAATGTGAAAATTTGCTGCTTTTTTTGTTTTGTATTACTGTAAATGTAATATCTTTGGTTGTGGAAATTGGAATTTGCATTTTATTTTTATTTATTTATTTAACATTTTTGTAATATTTTATAGAATTAACAGTCAGATTCATTTTAAAATCTATTGATACATTTAGTAATTAAAATACATTTGTTACTTAATAATTTAAACTCAAAAACTAAATATCCTAAATTAATGTTAGTGAAATCTTTGCAAGTGTTCGATTGAACACCCTTCCAAAATCCATTGGCAGAGGATGATTGTGGGAACACTTAGTAATTTGTTCTACTGCTGCACACTGTCTCAAGACTGACTGTGTCAGGCCATATTGCCAGACAGCCTGGAAAATATATAGGCTTAAAGAGGGATGTACTCATATTACACATCTTAGGTAGCAGGGTAGTTGACAAACGGGAATTTTATTTATGTGAATAATGTATATACTGTATACATTACCTTGGTAGAGATACTATCAAATAAGTCCCATGATTCTTGCTAATATATTGTAAAAATAGCAAAAAAACAACAACTTTCTTTGTACGGAAATCAGATGTTGATGTTCAATAATCTTTTTCTTTTTTTAGTTTCAGTTTTTTTTCTTTTGTAAATGCATTTGTATGAAAATGGGGATAATAGTATGTACTGTGTTTTAGGCCAAGTATTTACAATAAATTAATTTACTTCCCTTAGAGAACGCCTTGACATGTTAGCCTAATTTCTATCTTAATTCTCTTGTATGTATGGAAATCATGCTGGTCTGTGCTGTTTTTCCAGCAGAGGTGTGTGCAGAAAAGAAAAATGTATAATATAGGCCAAAGTATAATTACTATTGTGTTACGTGTAACAAATTATGAATGGCATATGGGCTATCGAAATAACATACCATCGTCTGTATGTCTCTACCTCTTGTCATACAGAAAACTGTATTCTGTGGCAAACTATATCTTTTCTCAACCTACAGGATCAGTTAATTACATTAGTCATCACCATCAGAGGCTAAGGTCACCGCATCAACAAAAGCCAGCAAATTAAGGTGAATGACAGCAGCAGGAAAGTATTTCACTCATACACAATAAAGGTTTAGTGGTCCTAACAAAAACAAAACAAAAAAAACAAAACAAACAAATATTTCTGTGTTTCATCTGCATAATCGTAGTATGCAACATTTTTCTAAACAGGATGCTCTCCAAAAATGTTATTAGATTAATAAACTTGGATTTGGAAATTTGGACATTTATTCAACTTAGTTTGCATTTATTTGTTAAATTATTTTACATTTTTTTAAAAATTAGTTCGAATTTGTTTTTGGATTAGAAAATACATTTGTCATAAATTAAACAAAAATTATCTTCATGGCAATGTGTCCAGTAAAAGAACGGGGCTTGCCAGTGAAGAGAAGGGCCCTCGTGAGCCATACTACTTCCTCTACATTCCCTTCTCATCCTCTCACTCCTGTTGAGTTAAATTCTCCCTCTCATTCCCTGTGTTGCAAGGTTTTAGTGGACTCGGGCAGATGAGAGCTTTATGGACAGGAGTTTGGCAAGGAAATTGAAACTGCTCGTTTTCCCCCTGCCTAAAACCATTGTGGCCAACACTCTGGACAGCCGTCTGCTGTGCAGTCAATCCTTCAACCTTACAGAAGCCCTTGAGCAATATGGAACAACTCAGTTCTCACCTGTCCAACTTTCCCATGCACTCTCTCATTCTTGGTCTTCCCTGGCTCAAGAGACATAATCCTCAGGTTTACTGGTCCACTAGTGGAGTAATGGGTTGGGGAGAGGGTTATTCTCTAACCTGCTTGTTGTCAATGTGTTCCTAGGAGCCAGCCTGTCACTCTACCCCCTGTGCAAAAGGCACCAGAGTTTTAGTAGACCAAAACCATGACAACCCAGAGTTGAGACCAGCAGGCATTTTTGAGGTCTTACATGCTTCTCTGTGCTTCCATTACAGCAGTCACCCACCCAAAACCCTGTAGAAACTGCGTCTGCCCCCCGACCACCTAAATTAACTCAAAAATAAACAGAAGAGGAGTTGCAAAAATGTCTTTATCTAGATTTCTATCTGATAGTGCTGTGGCTACATTTAAGGAACTCATTCCATCAGCACTTACTTCACTGCCATGTTACAATATAACAGAGGACTCCTATGCCAACTTTAGTCCCTCCCAGATCGATCATCTTGTTGATAGAGCTGCAGGGTCAATGACAATGACACTCGACTCTATTGCCCACAAACAAAGGAGGTTAGCTCCAAGTGTAACTCCCAAACCTGCACATTAAATCAAGGCACCCAAAAACTTGAAAGGAAATTGAGTTCTACCAAACTGGAAGAATCCCGCTTAGTCTGGCATGATAATTTTAAAACATATAGAAAGACCCTCTGTAATGCCAGAGCAGCCTATTACTCATCTCTAATAGAGGAAAATAAAAACAACCCTAGGTCTATTTTCAGCACTGTAGCTAGGCTGATGGACAGTCATAGCTCCATTGATCCATGTATTCCTATAGATCTCAATATACTTAGACAGTTTCTCAATAATGTCTTCATCTAAACCATCAACTTGTTGATCCATATGTCTTAGCCAACTATCCTTGAGAAAGCTTTTGCAGACCAGTTGTGACTTTTTACACCATAACAGTTTATTTGAGGGTTTTCAGTCAGGATTTAGAGTGCTTCATAGCACAGAGACAGCACTGGTGAAAGTTCAGTTAGCTAAACTTCAAGCATACCTTAGGGACAACTTTCTGCTATTAAAGACAAAACTGCAGTTATTGTACTAGGTCCCAAACACCTCAGAAACACATTATCTAATGATAAAGTTACACTGGATGGCGCTACCCTGGCCTCCAGCACCACTGTTAGGAATCTCTGAGTTCTCTTTGATCAGGATATGTCCTTTAACTCTCACATAAAACAAACTTCAAGGACTGCCTTTTTTTCACCTATGTAACGTTGCAAAAAACAGGCACATCCTGTTTCAAATAGATGCAGAAAAAAAATATTCTTTTGCTACTTCTATACCGGATTATTGCAATTCCTTATAATCAGGCTTTCTCAACAAATCTCTAAATACTCTCCAGCTGATCCAGAATGCTGCAGCACGAGTACTGACAGGAAATAGGAAAACAGATATATATTTCTCCTGTGTTAGCTTCTCTGCATTGGCTCCCTGTAAAATTCAGAATAGAAATAAAATCCTCCTCCTCATCTACAAAGCCCTTAATGATTAGGCACCAGCATATCTGAAAGAGCTCATAGTACCCTACTACCTTATGGTTACTAGAGTCTCCAGAAGTAGAATGGGAGGCAGAGTCTTCTGTTATCAGGCTCCTCTACTGTGGAACCATCTTCCAGTTTGGGTCTGGGAGGCAGACACCCTCTCAACATTTAAGTGTGCTGCTATAGGCCCATGATGCACCCATGATCCTGCTCAACACACACTGCTTCAATTATTACAATTATAATTACTATTATTATATTTAATTTTAGTAGTATTTTTCACCTTATTAATATAATTATTAATTTTATTATTAGTCTCATTATTATTATTATAAATCTTTATGTGGTACCTGTACTGTGCTGCGCTCTCTTTTCTCGCTGCCCACCTTGAGCTGGGTTCTGTTCAAGGTTTCTACCTGTTAAAAGGGTGTTTTTCCTTGCCACTGTCGCCAATCGCTTGCTCATGGGGGAATGTTGGGTCTCTGTAAACATAACTATAAAGAGTACGGTCTAGACCTGCTCTATATGAAAAGTGTCCTGAGATAACCCGTTATGATTTGGCGCTGTAAAATAAAATGGAATTGAATTGAACCGAACCAGGGTCCCCTGGCTCCCAGTTGCTCCATGAACCTTCAGACTCAGATTTCCGAGACCTCTCTGAGGTCCCTGCCTGTTACCACAACCTCAGAGAAGTCTTTAGCAAGTCCCAAGCCACCTCTGTAGCCCCAACGTTAGTACAATTGTGTTATTGATCTGCTTCAGCGTAACTCCCCTCCTAGAGGGTGCCTGCACTCTCTCAGCCCTGGAAGGAGAGGCTATGGATAAATACATTTCTACCTCATTGGAAGCTGGAATTATCCGCCCATCCTCCCCATCCGCGGGAGCCGTTTCTTCTTCGTGGATGAAAAGGACAAGTCTCTCCGTCCCTGCATCGATTTCTATGGACTCAACGACATCACCTGTAAAAACAGGTACCAACTCCCTTCAATATCCTCTGCCAATGCAATGCATCAGAATCTTCTAAGTTAGACCTCAGGAGTGTCTACCACCTTGTGGGGTTTAGGGAGGGGGATGAAAGGAAGACAGCATTTACCCAGTGGACAATATGAGTATCTTGTGATGCCTTTTGGACTAAATAATGCCCCAGCTGTTTTACAGGCATTAGTTAATGATATGCTTCATGACATGCTCAACCAGTTTGTCTTCGTCTACCGTGATGACATCATCTTCTCTCTGGACGAACAAACCCACACACAGCATGTCCATCAGGTCCAATAACACCTCCTAGATCACCAGCTCTTTGTCAAGGTGGAATAAATCTGATTCATGTCTCATCAGTTTCATTCCTAGGCTTCATTGTCTCTCAGAAAAGTATCCAGGTGGACTCGTCTGAGGTCAGTGTTGTGGCTAAGTGGCAAACTCCAACTAGTTAGAAGGAGCTCCAACGCTTCTTATGGTTTGCCAATTTTTAGACACTTCATAAAAAATTTCAGTACTGTTGCTCCTCCTTTGCATGTCCTATCCTCCCCTCATGTCAAGTTCCAGTGCTTCCCCCAGGCAGAGCAAGTCTTCCATAAACTTAAGACAAACTTCCCCTCTGCTCCCATCATCACTCTCCCTGACCCTCGTCTCCAGTTTTTGGTTGAGGTGGATGGTTCAGATGTGGGCATCGGAGCTGTCCTGTCTCAACACTCCCCATAGGATAATAAACTGCATCCCTGTGCCTACCTGTCCAAAAAATTATCCTCTGCAGAAAGAAATTACTATGTGGGGAACAGAGAGCTGCTGGTTGTCGAGGTGGCACTGGAGGAGTGGAGTCACCGGTTGGAGGGAGCAGAGCAGCCATTCCTGGTGTGGACTGACCACAAGAACTTGGAGTACATCCAGACTGTGAAGAGACTAAACTCCCCGCACGCAAGGCAGGCCCTCTTTTTCAACAGATTTAACTTTACTCTATCCTCGTGTCCAGGCTCCAAAAATGTTAAACCTAATGCTCGGTCCCGCCAGTTTTACTCCAGCCAACTCCCCTCTAACATTTTACCTTCCTCCTGTGTGGTGGGGGTGGTTACGTGGAGCATAGGAGAGAGAGTTAGGCAGGCTAATGATAATGTTCCCGTCCTGGAGGGTTGTTCCTCAAAAACGGTTGTTTGTTCCTGTCCCTCTCTGGTCTAAGGTGATCCACTGGGGTTACACATCCCCCTTTGCCTGCTATCCTGGCATAAAACGTACCATCTATGTCATTAATCAACTCTTGTGGTGGCTATCCATGGAGAGAGAGGTCAGAGAATATGTGGCAGCCTGCCCAGTGTGCACCCAGAACAAAATCCCTCAATATCATCCTTCTGGTTTCCTGTGTCCTCTGGTTATACCCCATCGCCCCTGGTCTGACATCTCCTTGGACTTCGTAGGCCTACTTCCATCTGAAGGTAACACCACCGTCCTCATTGTGGTTGATCAATTTTCTAAAATGGTGCATTTCATCCCTCTGCCTAAAGTTCCCTTAGCCAGAGGAATGGCTTAGATCATGCTCTCCGATGTTTTCTGTTTGCATGGATTTTGTAGAGACATGGTGTCAGACTGGGGGCCCAAATTCAACTCTCAATTCTCGAGGCCAAGGTTAGCTTTTCCTCCGGATACCACCCCCAATCCAATGGACAATCTAAAAGAAAGAATCAGGAGCTGGAAACCAGTCTTCACTGTCTTCCCTCCCACAATCCCTCATTCTGGTGCAAACCCCTCATTTGGGCTGAGTATGCACACAACACTTTACCTTGCTCTGCTTTTGGTCTCTCTCCCTTTCAGTGCAGTTATGGCTACCAGCCACCCCTTTTTCTGAATTGTAGGCTGATGTTGAAGTTCCATCAGCCCAAGCCCTCATCCGCTTTTACTGCCACATTTGGAGTTGTATTCACCAACAGCTCCTCAAGATCTCAGCCCGGTACAAGAGACAGTTCCTTCATACCAGCCTGGACAGAGAGTTTGGTTGGCTATCCAGGATCTCCCTCTTTGTGAGGAGTTATGTAAGTTAACTCCTCGTTTTGTGGGACCTTTTCTTATGTCCAAATTTATCAATCCAGTGGTGCTTCGTCTCAAGCTCGCCAGATCCTAGAGGATGCATCCCACATTTCAGGTTGCCTGCATAAAACCAGCCAAAGAGAAATATCTTGTCTTCCTCTGTCAAGGACCTCCCAAAGGTCTGTTGACAGGGATGTGGCCATCAGTATCTTGTTGACTGGGAGGGTTACGGGACAGAAGAGAGGTCGTGGGACCACGTCTTTTGCCCAGCTCTTTTGGAAATATGGCCTGATCTCTCGTAAAGACCTATTTTTGTGAAACCCTGAACTTTGTCCTGTGTTGTGCTTTTGAGTCCAATTGTTTTGTGGTAGCAGTGTTACATCATCATTATTGACAGCATTTTAATCATTGTAAAATTAAAGGATATGGTCTGTAATGCACATGGAAGTTCAGCGAGATAAGTCCAAAAGAGTCAGACAAAAACCTCCCTAAGGAGGTGCCACAGGGAGAGACATGAGGCAAGTGAGGTGAATTTTAGTCAAAATTAGTTTTCCTCAAATCATAACTTAGTCAAATCTGAACATGCAGGTATGAAACACATATTGATATAATTCAGTGTGACTAACACTTCCAGAGGATATCATTATCTTTGATGCCCATGGTGAATAAACTTCCATAAAGCTGCTTTAAACTGATAGAAAAGACCCTTCAGAACTTGCATGAGAATAATCATGTTAAGTTTTCTTCAGTATCAAAGTAGTCCAGTTATAGTTGTCTGTTCATCTATGGGTACATTGCAAACAGGAACTAATAGCTAATTCAGTATACTTTTGATGTTGCTGATTTGCCAAAATGTAAAAAAATATAGGCTAAACTAGAATTACCGCCTTGCGGTTGTATGCCTCCGCCAGACAAGTTGCAGTTTACATCCATGTCTATCCACACTCATAATATGTGTAGTGAAGACTGAAGGAATTTAATTTTTTCAAAAATAGTATGAATTTTTGAGTTTTGGCCAAAAACGTGTTTTGTGTGGTCACAGTGAACTTAACCTTTGAACACCAAATTCTAATGAGTTTATCCTTGAGTCCAAGTGGACGTTTTTGCCAAATGTAATGAAATTCCCTCCAGGCATTCCTGAGATATTGTGTTCATGAGAATGGGATGGATGTTAGGTCAATGTGACCTTGAACTTTGACCTTTGACCACCAAAATCTAATCAGTTCATCATTCAGGCCAAGTAAATGTTTTTGCCAAATTTGAAAAAATTCTCAAGGCATTCCTTAAATATCACGTTCATGAGAATAGGATGGATGGACAGACAACCCAAAAACATAATGCCATCACTATCACCGAAACGGAGGCATAGAAACACAAGGGAGCTACCTGTAGCTGACATTTCAACAGCACATTTGATGATTTGATGATATGCTTTCCTGATGGCTTTAATTTTTTCTGTCATCATATTGGTTCCCAAATAGACCTACAGTTGGTGTTAGCAAGTTTCCAAGAATCACATGGTGAAAAACATTTTTCACAAAAAATTTCACACTGAGCTGGTTAAAACATAAATAAAGTAAAAAGACAAGCAGCTCTCCCTGCAGGAAAAACTCAGAAATCCACCTTAAAATACAAGGAAATCACTCCAGCGGGGATTTAAATTCAAGGAAGACCAGCCAGGTCACTGAAAGAGTAGGTAATTACGGCTGTTATTACTGGGGTGTGGGTGATAAATTACCAAGATACGTACGTGCTCAAGATGGGATTAAAAATCACTGACCAGCATAGGTAATGTTTAAATCACCCCGCTTCTCCGGAGACATAAATCCAGTTTGAATCTATAGCCATTAATGGATAGATATTTTGATGGGGCTATAGCCATAAATGGGTAGATATTTTACCTTAGCAGCAGTGGCACACTTTTGTGTCCCAAGTGTGTGACAACAGTTTTCATCAGAGTCATTGCATGAATTTTGGCCACTTTGAATTATAAGACTTAGAGTAAAAGAAGCTGATCAAGTGCCAGTGATTTATACCCACAGGTCATGCTTTATGGAGTTTGTGTATTTGCTCCCTCAACTTGTCTTCACAGGCTTCATCCAGGATGTCCAGTGCCTCCATGGGAATGTGCTTATTGCGGTCATGAAGCCGAGTCACTAGAAGCTTTATACTCAGTAACTGAAGAATTCAATACTGGCAAGGAGGAGGATTCGAAGGTGGCGTACGATCTGAAGGTCTATGTTCAACCCATACAAGGAAGCAAATTATTACATACCGATGAAAAGTTACTCATACAGCTTATTTTGACTCTCAAAATAATCAGAAATAATCTATACATGCATTACTTGTAGAGTTAGGCTAATAACAAGACTATTATTATTGTTATCTTGGTAAAACCAAAAGGGCATTTAAGTTTATTTAATTCCATGATGCACTGATCATTATTAAAACTATCTAGCACATAGCCTACAAGGTGTATATATTTATTTTGGTCAAACTCATAACAAATCAAATAACTGGACACTCATGATGTTTTTCTTCAGTGAGTTAGGTTAGGCCTAATAAATAGACACGCATAGCAGTATGTGGTATGCATATTAAATCTGCAGTACTTCAGTACTTTTATATACGAGAGGACATTTTTTACTCCTGCTAAAAACAAATGATATTTCAAAAAAAACATTTTAGACTGATTCATAATATTGATTAATATTCCACACAAACTATAAGTGCACCTCTAATTACATGAGAGAGAGCTGTGTTGACCCTTACATCAGTAGTAGCAGTGAAGAACAGAATGACTTGAGCCAAACCATCATAACTGTGATCCATTGTGGAGAGTGTCAGCTTCAGCAGGTGCTCTTGATTCTTCAGACTACACAGGTTCAACAACCTGACAGAGCAAATGGGAACAAGGAGCTGATTAAGGCAGAATGAAAGCCACAGGAAAACTGACCCAACTGGTTGCAGGGGGATTTAAGATCTGAATGTGTCTGGTTCAAATGCTTCAAGACAAGACAAAGAGTCTATAGCAGTGAACTAAATGCCAGTGTCATCATACTAACTATGAAAATGCTAACATGCTCATGCTAAGCTGGTACCATTTGCTAGTTAGTGCAAAATAGTATGAGTATAGGCACGGCCCTCTAAGGATATTGCTAATGGGTCACACTTTCGCAGCACTGAAGACTTTTTGTCCACAACCTTGTACTATGTGGGCCCCACCTCGGTCTGAACCTGAGTATAAATTGAGATAAGACAAGAAAATCTGCTCCCAAACATAAACCAGCTTTTTATTTCAGCTAGTTAAAGGAGCCAGTGAGGCCCACACCTTAAAGGGCTGCACCTCACCCTCTAAGGTTATTGCTAGTGAGATAAGGATAAAGCAGGATTGTTGTCCATGCCCCACTGGGTACGTCCAACACCCATAAGCACTGACCCACACCCAATCCACAAGAAAAAATAAACAGTCCATGCCTGTCAATGTACCACCAATGGCAAAAATAGTGCAGAGTAAACTTTAAAATTTACTTCTGTGAGAAGAAGAAATTATTCTGTACACAGAATTCAGAGTGAGTGAGTTTCAACTGTTAACTTTATGTTAATATGTAATCAAAAATTTTCATATCCTGAAATGTTATCGTTATTGTTTGCAAACTGCAACAGCTGTCATCTGTTGTAGCAATGCTCCATACACAACATTCACAAAGGCTAATGTTATTTTGTTTAGACTGACGACTTTTTAAATTAATATTTTCACACTATTGGTTTGTCACAATGTTAGTAAATTTTTTGTCACTGACAATATGCACGCATGCTTGTTAGCACATTGTGTGTGCAGCAAACCTCTGTTGTTTTCTCCTTTTTCATGCGGTATCGAATTTGGTATTGAGAATTGGGGAATTTCAGTGGTGTTGGTATGCAGTGGTACTAAGCACACAACAACCAGTGGCTCTTAAATCTTCCCCGTGGGGCCAGCTGCACAGCTGAAGGAGCCAGATGAGGTGGCAGTGGAGGCAGAGCAGGGGAGTGAGACACAGAAGTATCTGCCGCCCATGTCATCCAGGGGGTGTACATCTGTACCAGCAACACGGCCAGATGCTTGCAGTCAGCTGCCATCTGGATTATCTCCACGAGCTCTCACAGAAGGGCACCCACAGCTGGCAGAGGAGTTGGGGAGGAAAGGGGGTCGCTCTCAAACTTTGAATCCTCCGCCATGAGTATGAGATGTAGAGGCAAATCATGGAGAATCATGGAAGAAGGGGGCGGAATCGTCCCACTTCTTCCATAAATTGAGTTGAGTTATGGTCTGAGGAAGCCGGCATGCTCTGGAACAGAAAACTCACAACAGGCATGCAGATCATAATCTATGATGTAGCCCACCTGGCAAAGCAGACACACAGGGACACCACTGGTGGCTTCTATTAGTAGTTGTGCAGTCTAAGTGAGCTGAAGAAAAATGGAAGCCTACTGTCCAGTCTCATCTCAATTCATTCTCAGGGAGAGACTGATGTGGGGTGCACGTAGTATAAGGGAGTGGACAGAAACCAAAGTACTGGACAAATTAACATTTTGATTTAATAATGGTGTTAGAGGAAAAGTCCATGCTGCGTCTACACGGGAGGCATTTCAGCCTTGTTTTTCAAGACTGCTTCTATTTTAGAATCAGTGCAACTGTCTACAAAGACTGCGTGATTGCTTGCATTTAGCTGCTGATCTATTAATGTGCTGCTGTTACTGCGCGTGCTGGATAGGTATAATGTAAGGGATTAACAAGTTATTACAATTCATCCGGAGGGGGCATGGCAATCAATCTATAACAGCTGCTAAGACATTTTTAACCAAAACCACGAATGTCAACCTAATGGTGGCACTAGACGGAAAAAAAAAAAAAAATCAGGGGATCACCAAAGTCACTAAAGGTCATTTGTATGTGCAACCATATAGGATGATGACAACATATGAAGAAACAGCACAACGTTTTATTTGTGAGACTCTGCTGTACACGAACCATGGAGAAAGCCACAGTCGCTTTGCTAATTTACTGTTTACCAAACGTTACCTTTCAGTCATTGCTGGAAAAGAGACAATCCACAGTTTTAAGAAGTATTGACAATGCCAGAAATGCAAGTAAACTGATTTTACAAGCTATTACCTTAGTTGACTGAGGCAGACTCAAACAGTTGCAGACAAAGGAAAAGAGTTGTAAAATTACTAAAATTGCATCTTATTAAAATAAATATTAATGGGCAACTTAAACCATTAAATAATGTTATAATCAATATTAAAACATACCTATTTCATAAGTGTGAGTACCTCAGAATGCAACTCTTTTAACCAATGGTTTGGGTACACAATAGATGGACTAGGGGGTGGGAAACCATGGTTTCAACTTTCACAGACGACCATTGGATAAAAATATTTAGGAGGGAAGTTTCTCCCATCTCCACACAGGATCTCTGGAGCTCAGCCAGAGTGACCATTGGGTTCTTGGTCACCTCTCTTGCCAAGGTCCTTCTCCCCCATTTGCTCAGTTTGGCCGGGCAGCTAGGACTAGGAAGAGTCCTGGTTGTTCCACACTTCTTAAATTTAAGAATTATAGAGATCACTGTGCACTTGTGAACGTTTGGTGCTGCAGAATTTTTTTTGTAGCACTCCCCAGATCCGTGCCTCGACACAATCCTGTATTTGAGCTCTGTTTGGCAGTTACTTCAACCTCATGGCTTGGTTTTTGCTCTGATATGTATTGTCAGGTATGTGCCTTTCCAAATCATGTACAATCAAAGGTGGACTCCAATCAAGGTGCAGAAACATCTCAAAGATGATCAAGAGAAATGGGAGGAACCTGAGCTTAATTTCAAGTGTCATAACAAAGGGTCTTAATACTTATGTCAATGTGATGTTTCAGTGTTTCCATTTTAATTAATTTGCAAAAGTTCTAAAATTCTGTTTTCACTTTGTCATTATTGGACATCCAGTGTAGATTGATGAGGGAAAAAATTATTTTTTAGCATTCAAGCATTCAATTGATATCGATTATTTTGATTGACTAAGTATTGTTTTCATTTGATCTGATTGATTAACTTTGTATTTATTGCATTTTATTTTACTGTTAGGCAATATTTAGATTATGATGATCATCCTTTTTAAATTTTAATTCTTGTTCATCTATTTGTATTTTACTTTGTTAATTGTTTCTTAACTTGTATTATTATTGTACTTTCATATTTTGATTTGAATTGATAAGCAGAAGACCCAACTGGCCGGTTGCAGTGACGTTGCCTCTTGTGGGATGTGGTATCATTTGCAAATGATGTGTTTTGTGCGCTGAAGGGGATCCAAATTTGATAGCTTGAAGCATTCTTTGACTTTTCAGTAGTTTAGATTTTGATATTTGTTGTGACTTATTATTGTAAAACTTCTGTTACTTCAATTCTGACAGTTGTCCTGCCCTGACACCACATAATTTAGTTGTTTCATTAGTTAGTTACTGTTGAACCAACGATAAAAAAGTGGGGATTTGTGCTTTAAGTCTAGTTTCTCTTTTAGGTAGTCTGTTTTCAGTATCTACACACAGAGGTTCAGTTCAACATTAGATGTTATGACCTGTCTTGCCCTAGTATATTTTCCAATCTGGCGGTACAATTATTGTTAAAAGGCATCTCTAAGGCTTCTCCTCCTGTCCCTGACCATAGACCTGGCACATGTTCCCTTTTGCATATAATGCTGACAGTACTCAGAGTTGGTATTTTCTCTCCATATATTGATGTACTGATTGATGCCGTATTCCTATTGGCCTATTATGCATTCCTTAGAGTTCACAACTTCCTCTCGATCATTCAATCCCAGCAGAAACATTTCATTTTCTGATTTGACCTTCCATTCTTGTCACTAAAGTCAACATCTTAAGCATTCCAAATATGGAGGTGCTTGCTTAGAATTTAGACCGATCACTAGCTCCCTCTCTCCATTATTTCTCATTGCAGGGAATATTCCCTTGTCAAAACCTTGGGGTAACTATCATTTAAAGCAAGATAGGCGCTGCTACTTCTGCATCCAATCAAGGCATTTCATCTTCTGCCTACACCTCCTACATTCGCCCTGACATGAGTGCTGTTCTAACAAATCAAAGATCTCTGAAGCCCCGATTCCCCGGTAAGTCATGTATATAACTGGTGGTGGTTCTGTCTGTGGTCATTACAACTGCTATTGCTATTTAACAATGCTGGTCATGGCTGACCTTAGCGATACTCACATTTGACACTCAAATGAAAAAATACTTTGGTCTTTATTGGTCTTTCTGGCAACATTCAGGTTAGGGTCTTCATGACATTAGTCTTCAACAACACAACCTCAACATGGTCCATGTGACCTCACTCATTGCCTATGGTATTTTCAGTTTGGTCATCAGACCTTAATTTCTGTTTGTCATTGCTGACTTTAGTTTCTGTTGGGTCATTGGACATGAAATTTCTGTTGCCATTTTATTTAAGTTGGTCCTTGCTGACCTTATTTTCTCTTTGGTCCTATGACTTTTTATTTCAGATTG
The DNA here is from genome assembly GCF_016859285.1 of Xiphias gladius. NCBI lineage: Eukaryota > Metazoa > Chordata > Actinopteri > Istiophoriformes > Xiphiidae > Xiphias > Xiphias gladius. The sequence continues at coordinate 690,409 of NC_053419.1, forward strand.
GTCCTTGCTGACCTTTTGTTATCTTATACATGCTGAAACCATGATCTACTTGGCCTCATGCATCACTCATGATATTTTCAGTTTGGTCACTGGACCTTTCATTTCTGTTACCATTTTATTCAAGTTGGTCTTTGCCAACCTTAATTCTAGTTTGGTCCTTTCTGACTTTTTATTACATTGCACCTGCTGACCTCAAATAACTTTCACTTAGTTATTTAGAATTGTTGCCTCTCCAAAGGTTGTTATTTCAGGCCTAAAGTGACATTCATTACATCATGATCAATGCAACATCATTCATGGCATTATTTAATATAATGAATGTATCCATAATTATTTTCTTTTGTGCATGCTTTTGTCTGTATAATTTTGTCATTATTTATTTTAACAGAAATCCACTGCTGCCTGTTAAGTTAAGGATTGATATATATCTCAAGTTGGTTTGTTGTTCTGCTCCTGTTCTCTCCTTACTTTTTCTTTTAAGGGGGTTTCGTATACCAGCTGAGCCTCACCGCCTTCAAATATGACATCTTGATGGGGTCCAAAGACTCTCACATCTCTAATTATTCTCCTTTTGTTCGTGCGCATGGCATTAAAAATTTTTTATACGTCCACGTAGAGTGAAATATATCCTGATTGAAATGTTGTTACGTTTTTTGAAATGTGAAATGTTGTGTTTAGTGAAATGTTGTTGGGTTTGGACCCTCAGGACCACTGTTATTATGTAAGGTTCACATCCTGTTCTGGCATTTAAATCTCCCACAAACTGGACATTACCCTGGCCCTGGCAGAAGCCAGAAACACAGGAATAGACCCAAATGTAGATTCACACGCAGGCAGGCTGGATGAGTGAAGTAACTTTTTAATAAGTGAAACAGGCTTACAGTCAGTCAGGTGGACAAGATGACAGGCAGGAATCTAGGAACACGGGTAACAGGAAAAATAAACACAAGGAAAACTAAGGTACTAAACCAAGTACAAAACCAATAAGCCAACATAGGTACCTAATCCACTGAGAACATGATGGAATAAACACAGAGAAATTGACAAGGAGTGAAGGGAACACAGAGACTTAAATACTCAAGGAAGGCCGGGGTAATTGGGGGGGGGGGTTAATTATCACCTGTTTGTTTGTTTGTTTGTCAACTGGATTACACAAAAAATACTGAATTGATGCACTGAACTTGGTGAAAGGATGGGGCATGGCCCAGGGAAGAACCCATTAAATTCTGGGGCAGATGCAGATCATTTACTATGATTTTGAATTTTTTTCCTCTAAAGTAACTACGTCCCTCTCGTTTGTGGTGTGTCCTGTCTGGTCTTGTACTCCAAGCACAAGTACATGGTAACAAACTGACATTTAGTCTGAATTAAGGTAAATGAACGGCTAGCTTTCCTTGCACGCCTGTTTTGCAGCTTCTCAGGGACCATGTTGAGGGTCTCCTCATCTCAGCTAGTCCACCCACCTTACTGGCTCTTCTGGGAAAATTTTAGGAAGAAAAATCAATCACTGAAGTCATTTATAGTTTGACCAGAAAATAAAGTGACCCAAATGAACCCATTGTATGTATTTCCTATTCTCTACACTGCACAGTGGAACCAAAAACAACTCCCCTGCTCTTCATCATCCTTTTTGTTTGAAAACTTCAAGGTCCTATTCCCTTGACAAACAGATTATCCAACCCTAATCTGCAGATTCTAATACTGAACCTCTGTGAAGTTGTGCTATGTTGTATGGACCACACTTTGACATGGTGGTGGAGGACAAAACGATTGCTGATGGCGGCATTTAGGGTTATGTTGCCTCTCCTCTAGTCATGAACTTGTATGATAGCATGGTGAACAATGATGTTCCTCCCCATTTGCGCCTTTTTGTTAGGTTAAACCCTGCCTCATCGATGAATATGTACTCATGTGGGTCAGCCATGGTATCCAGCTCAAAGATCCTCTACAGAAGTCAAAAAACACACATTTTCCTACAAATACAGTACTGTAGTCTATTGCTGTACTGGAATAGAAGACTGTGTACTGCGGTTACTGTAACTGATGACCTTATTGGCAATCACCATATTCACCAGGGCAGTCTCCTGCTCACATGTGAGAAGTCTCTGCCTACCTCCAATAGATGTTCCAAAGCACATGCACATGCCTCTAGGCCCTATTTATTGATCCTGCAATTCGGATTGGTGTGTTAACAATTTTGAGGCTTAGTGTTTGCACCTGGACAAAGGTATAGTCTTTGATTTTAGGTTGTGATGACTTGAGTTAACTATATTGAGAGCATGTGTTTGCTGAATGAGCATAGAATGCATTTGGCCACTTTTGAGTAAGTTTTTGTGCGGTTCTAAACTTTCTTTAGAACCGCACAGCCAAAAAACCTCATAGTCGACACTGGATTTCCTTGGGTCCTCAGCAATACACTCGGAACGTTTGAAGTCGATCAGGTGAGTGTTTATTGAGAAAATCTAAGTACAGACAGACAGAGATTCCTTCATTTATATTTAGATATTGCAAAACATTCAACAGTGTTTGAACACAACTAAATGAGAACTAGTAGACTCTATTCATAGGAGCACACTATATTTACACAATGTCACACAAAGCATATTATATTCCAACAGAAAGCACACTATATTCACAATACTTTTTGTTTGTGATTTCCCTTCTGAAGAGTTGAGTGTAAAATGTTGGGGTTTCATATGTATGAGATCCTGCACTGAATGGTGAGGACATAACAGGACAGAAAAGATACTTGAAAGGTGTACACAGATCTCCCCGGCATGTGGCACAGGTAGCTGCTTGGTTACTCATCATGGATGATGGACTCTGTCCATTTGGTTGCCCTGGTTTAGGTCACAAACAAACACACCCACACGCAAATAAAAATTTCTTAGAGTCAGACTTATACATATCCATCTTCTAGAGACAGAAAAAAATAAATTGTTAAACAGTAAAACAAAATCCGCCTGTTTACCTTCACTGTTCTGTGTACATAAAATGGGAGTTGCGTGACATTTCCTGATTTTATAGTCACAAAATTCAGAAATAACAAATGTTAGCATTTGGAGTGTGCAACTGTTTTATGCCACAAACATATGACTGAAGAAAACCTACTTTAGGTTGTCAGGAGTATCATCAGTATCGCAGTATCATCAACATAATCATCATCGCCTGCATACTGCTTAAAGAAATCTGCTATCTTAGCACACTTTGCGGCGTCAGCCACCAAAGCCTTTTTCTTTTTTTGCCACACCTTGTCTGCACTGCCTGAAGCAGGTTTTCTCTTTCTATCCATGTTTCCATAACGAGTGCTAGATACTAACTGCAGCCATGTCACTGCAGCTAAGATGATGTATTGAATATCTGTATATAGGCTATATAATGCTGGACTTGAGTGGAAAGACCGGCCCCCACAAGACCAACCCACAGAGAAAATTCCCGAACTTCTCTCTATCTAAAAAAAAAGTCTGAGACCATTTTCTATTCAAGTATCAAGAATGGGAAAGAGGTTTCTGACTTTTGACCCCACTTTTTCTATCTGTTTATCTAGCTAGCCACATTATCCAAACTCTTAGGCGGTAATATACAGTTTATTGATACTCTGCTATATTTACATTCACATTATTGCTCTGAAACATTTATATCCAGGTTATTTATATTCTGGTTTGTTTACATCTAATTTGTTACTCTGGTACATTTATATGCATCTTATTGTTACACTTATGCATTTATATCCATGACTGTATGTAGCAGGAGTTTGACAAAAATGCAAGTCACGTGTTTGGTCAACAACACAGGGATCAGAGAAGCAGTCTAATCAGCTCATCTGAATCGGCTTTATGTGCCCAACTGCAGTAAAATGTTGCTATGGTGATGGTAACTGCTGAGACACTCCTGAGTATGAAAGGAGTCAGCCGAGAGACACCTGTCAAACTCTGGCTTTAAACTCAAAGACCGTAATATCTACATTTTTAGATGTATGTTGAATGCGTTGATATAAAATATATGTCGGTTGTGTCAAAAATGTGGGAAATAGAGTGAGTTAGAAAAGTACCCTTTTCAGCTTTCTGCCTGAAAATGGGTGTCTGTTGACATTACTGACTATACAGGCCAGATGGGTGGTACTCCGGTTACTTTGAGGCTCATAATGCAAACTTTCTAAGTCTGTTAGCTTGGAAGGTTACATGTATGAAAGAGGACAAATTTGTCTACATTTTGATAAAAAATTGAAAAGTAAAAATTGTGGGAGTGAGGACTAGTTAAAAAGAAGTTTTTAATAAGAGTTTATCCCACTCTGCGTGTCATATCAACGACAATAAACAATTTTTTTGACCTAAGAAAAACGTATAGTTGGACCACTGTTGCCCAGCAATTCCAGCAATGAGTGGAAAATATTAATTATCTCAAGAGGGATACCCGTCTGGTAGCTCAGGATGCAGAATTAGCTGTTCGGTCCAGCAATCTGGTCACAGCCATGGATTTCATAAAGGCAGTGGATGGTTTAGCACTGAAAATATATGACTTTTAAGGTAATACAGCTCACACAGTCACGGTGTTTTCAAGGCTATTTAATGAATATTGCAAACATCTGTCAGTGTCTGTGTTTGATGTGCATTTTGTTTCAGTTTGTGAATCTTTGGCAACTAATTGAGGAGCAGACCGATTGCTTAGAATGAGAAATGTATCACATTGTCATGCTTATAATTTTACGAAGACACAAAATTGAAGCAAACATGCATAGTCGTTTCGTGATCCCATGTGGTTGATCAATAACTACACTGATTACATCCTGAATTGACACAGTTTATCAGGGGTGAAGCTTGGCCTGTTTACACTTATATCTAATATGAGTTTTTAAATTAATGTGACACATCTGGCATAAATCCAGTGTTTTCCAGTTTTTAAGGAAAAAGCAGGATTTTCATATACGGTAAAGTTAAAATAACCAAAATGAGTACACTGATACATTGAACCTCTGCAGCAGGCACCCAACATGCCAATTTTAGTACTTTAATGCAAGCGTTAATTGTGTCAGCATGCTTCTGTCCTTTTAACCCCCGCTGTCAGCTGATGTGCACACAGGTCATTTCTCTATACCTATGGAGATCATTTGTGTGTTTAGCATTATCATTGCTACTACCTGCTGTTTCTCACCTAAATATGTGTTATAATATATATTAGCTAGCCAGAGCTGACAGATCTATTACAGGTGGTGTGTGGTTTAAAACCCCCCCCAAAAAAACAAAAAAAAAGATGAAGCAAAGAAGCAATGCTAGGATGAGTGTCACAGACAAATTCACCTCTAGTAATACCACGGGTTTCCAGCAAGCTGCTTTATTTCAAAATATTGAAAATGTCCATATATAACGTATTATGATATTGTGGAAGTGTTTTCTGCCCCACTGCTGTGCATGCTTCCTCATCCTTTGTAAACGGGAAACCCGTCAGCATTGTATGTACATAATGCAAATTTATAAGTTTCTTGTGTTCTACATTACCACACAGTAAACCTGGGGCTATGTAGTGTAATATAATATTGGGGGTGGGAGTAAATGTGGGTGCTCATAGGGCACATGCAGCACATTTTTGCAGCGGGGCCCTTTGGCAGGTTGATCCATGCATGGTGAGGTGGATGTCAAGAATAAATCAAATAGAGAACAAAGGTCTTGAGAAATGAATTCTTCCTCAATCTGTTTTGATTTGCTTAAATCATTCCCACCAATTAACACTAGATAAATGACTCAATCAAATACAGAGGATATGAGAGTACAAGAAGGGAAACAAGCCTCTGGCAGTTAGGAAAAGACAAGTTGTGAAATGCATTGAACAGAAACAATATAAGATTGCATTGGTGATGCGACGACAACCAACAAACGATAATAACAACCAACAACAATCAGCAGACTATATTTTAGTTGACTTATATAAATGTTGGACAGGTCTTACTTTGGTTGACAACAGAGACAAGGAGTATTTTCAGAGATTTTCAAAAAAAAGGTACACATCAATTGAGAAGGTCTTGAGCCAGTGAATGATGTTATCAGAAAAATAACACTGTTAAAATAATTCTATTCAAACTTGTTTCTTAATATACATAACAAGGTACTGTTAGGTTAATACAGGAAAGTTGCTTGGCTCCTGAAAATCCAGCTAAAAGCTTTTCGATAAATGACAAGCTTTGCTCACAGCAGCTTTATGACCATGCATAAATAAAGAGTGTGGCAGTCGGTAAAGGACATTAGTACAGTTGGTTCTAGCTGTGGTAGAGGCGTATGCGTTGGGATATGTTGCTGCGACACAAAGGGCAGTTCTGCAGTGCGTCGCTGCAGACCTGACAACAGCATACATGACCGCAGGGCAGGAAGACTACCTGAGACTGGAGAGAGGGTAAGACACAATCAGTCATCTGGAAATGGGTATACATTGGTGCTAACATTTAATATTTGCACTTCATTACTACATTATTTATTACAAGTATTTTCATGAGTACCTTTTGTGGATGAATTGAAAAGCATTACATTTAAAGAGTTTTGAGGGTGGTATCTTTTTTTTGTTTTTTTCACTTCTCCAAAAATGTGGGGGAAAAAAAGAAACACACACACAACCAGAAGTGTAATGAATGAATTAAACAGTGTGTTTGTTTGCTCTAACACAAGGGTTTTCAAAGTCTAACACTGCGGGCCCCTATCAGACAAAATCGTATAATCTTGCCATGGAGTCAGTTAGCTGTGGGCTACAAATTGAGCCCTGTTTTTTAGCCTGCATATTTTTTTACATTTTGGCAAATTGGCGACATTAACAATATGATGAATAAGTTATTAGCAGGTCCTGTTTTCAATGTACCCATTGATGTACCAAAAACTGCCACGGGACTGCTCAGATACTGACAAAAACTCTCAGGCAAGTTCTTGAGTTATAAGGATAATTTTTTTCAATTATTTCTAAGCAGATTTACGGATGTTTATTTGCAAAGGAAATGGAAGATAGTCATATCCTTGAAGTGTAAGTCACACACATAAAAATGTATGTATCATGTCTGTGCGTTCAGATTTTACTGGATTATAACTCAGAGGAGTACGATGTGCTCCTGGTCCAAATCTCCTGCACCCAACTCGGGAGGCATACCTCAAAGTTCAAAAACCTCTGCTCTAAAGTGAGCTACGATCATTACAATGTCCAGTTAACTAGCTTACTATTTACTGTAATAACTGACACTTACTGCCAGGGCCAAGAATCATATATAGTTGGGTCCAAAAGTATTTGGACAGAGAGACAATTTTTGTAATTTTGCCTCTGTACACCACTATAATGGATTTGAAACGAAGGCGTCAATGTGTGATTGAAGTGTGAAATTTCAGCTTTAATTCAAGGGGTTTAACAAAAATATCACATTAACCATTTAGGAAATTCCAGCCATTTTTATACATACACCCTCCATTTTAAGAGGCTCAAAAGTAATAAGGATTATTTAGTATGAAAATCCTTTGCAGTCAATGACTGCCTGAAGTCTGGAACCCACTGACATCACTAAATGCTGTTTCCCCTCCCTTGAGATTTTTTACCAGGCCTTTTACTGCAGCCGCCCTCAGTGGCTGCTTGTTTGTGGGTCTTTATGCCCTCAGTTTTGTCTTCAGGAATTGAAAAGCAGGTTCATCTGGGTTGATGTCAGGTGACTGACTTGGCCATTGAAGAATATACCATGTCTTTGCCTTAAGAAGCTCTTGGGTTGCTTTCACAGTATGTTTTGGGTCATTATCCATCTGTACTGTGAAGCAGCGTCCTATCAGTTTTGCAGCATTTGGCTGAATCTGAGCAGATAGTATAGTACTATACACTTCAGAATTCATCCTGCTACATCTATCAGCAGTCACATCATCAATAAACAGATAGTTTTTAATGTTTTTTCTTTTTAATAATGGCCTCCTTCATTTACATCAACACCTCTTTGCACCGCATATGGAGAGTTCCCCTGAACAATGACCAAATGAAAATTCAACACGTGGAATCAACTCCAGATCTTTTATCTGCTTAATTTCTTATGAAGTAGCAAGCTGTCCCTGAAACTTATCAATTGTCAATTGATTAATGAAATATTTTTGTTAAACCTCTTGAATTAAAGCTAAAAGTTTGCACCTCTGCAAAATTACGAAAAATTCCAAACTTGTGTTACATGTAGCTAACTGTAGCTAACTGTAGTTTGTAAAAAGATGTTAATGATAATATGTAGTGACTGCCCATCAGAATTATGTCCACTGCCCATCCAGTCAAAAGTTCATTCATGTTTTCAACAGTTACACCCACAATCATCAAGTTATCCAATCACAACACCCCAAATTACCCAAGCAGTGTGAAGCCAGCCAACAGAAGGTGTATTACTATGTCTCAGAGTTGCCAGTGTCTGTTGGTCAGTGGAGGAGATCCTGCCAAATTTAGTTTGGGCATCAGATTACATTGTAATTCACCAGTCGTTGTACTGGTGGTGATTTGAATAAGCATACTCTCTAGAGGAACCCTCTGTGGAGGAGCTATTTGTGTAAAGATTGTTTATTTCCCAGTCGGATCTCATCTGGCAGATGCCGGCTTTACCAGAACTCTTGCCAGCCTTGGCAGAGCTGATGCCGATGCTGCAACAAACCTGACTGACTGCTCAACCGACAGATAGGTCAATGGTACCACTAGTATCTTGTAAATATTGCAAATAGTCTGTGCTGAATAACTGAACTGCAATCTTAGACACTGACTTTACATGTCTGATTTCCTGGTTTGATTTTTTGTTTTTTTGACTTTTTTTGTGGGCATATGTGGCCACCCAGAGCGCACTTTTTTCTTTTGTGTTGTTAAAACTGGAGTGAATTGAATTCAAATTGTAAACTAAATAAACTTTATTTTTTCAAGTGGACTTAACAGTGACACTCAAATCATACAAATCTCTTACTCTCTGTAGGTTTGCAACTTGTGGACTCTATCTACAATCATCAATTAATGATTAAGGGTTTTATTAAGAGCACAGGTAACTCCAGTGGGAAGGGGAAAATAAAATAAACGAATCAATGTATAAATAAAAAACAAAACCTGTATACTTCTGACGTAGCCTACTTGAGAACTATTCTTTCCACCTAACAAACAAGGTTATATTTGTGATATTAATTAACCTGGTGAAAACAGTTTGGCCAGCAGCTGACTGTGTTGCTGAAAGTAAATAAAGTTTCTTTATATTGTGTACAAACAACCTAGGAATGAGGACAGAACCTCTGGGTACGCAACAAGAATAGACTGTATATAGTTCTGTTATACACCAGGGACATCTCACTCCTGGTATAATGTTCAGGTACCGCATTCCTGTACTAGACATGTTATTATCACTGGTAAACATTACTGAGTGTAGTATTGATTAATATTGAGACTGATGCTATTACTTTCTGGTTTTGCTGAGTGTTTTTCTTACCCCGGTCTCCATGCAGACCACACACTCAGAGCTCCCTGGTCCGTCCACAGGGCTGGGGGCTGAGGGGGTGACAGGGGTCCCTGGGCTGATTGGTGGACTGGGGATCTGGTGAGTCGATATATTGGGAAGAGATGGAGGGGAGGACGGGGATGGAGCTGTGGGGATGACTTCTGCTACCTCGTCCTGGTGATCAGCCTTACAAGCTCCTGGTAAAAGAGGATATAATCAGTGGACAGCAAATGGTGCCGTAAAGTTAAATGGGATTCCTTTGACTATGAATGGATTTCAATGCCCTAAACATAGTCTTCCATTCTTGAAATAGGTTGAAAAATAAATTTTTGCTATCTAAACATTAATCCAGTTCCTCCTGAATTACAACTTTAAAACATCTCAGACCACTGGAAACCTTGCATTCATACTCTATTATGCTTTCTAATTTTGTTGTTGTTGTTTGTTCTTTTGTTCTCTGTGCTGTTTCAAGGGTAATTTAATCCATAGAGAAAATCAAACAAGAGAATGGAAAATCAGCTCATGTCACCTTTCCTCCAGTACTAGGGATGTTTAGGTCATAACTAAATAATAGCAATAATATTCTTTTATATATAACACTTTTAAAAAAAAGCTAAAAAAATGCTTCAAAGGATAAAAAATTCCAATAAGGACATAAGATCAATACAGAGATAAAATATTCTTAAGATAGTAAAGGGAATGAAGGGAGGAAAATAATAAAATAATAAAACTTAGTTAAAAACCAGATTAAACAAGTATTTTTTAAGATTTTTCTTAAAAACCTTGTGATTGCTAGGGAGCTAATTCCACAGTTTGGGGCCATAGTAACAGAAAGCTGTTGCATTCTTAGACTTAATTGTAGGGATGACAAATCAATTACCAGGTGATAATCTAAGTGATCTGGTTAGAAGATGTCTTCTGATGAAATTGCTGAGGTAAACAGGGGCAAGGCCATGGACACATTTAAAGATTAGAAGAACCACCTTATAATCAGTTCTAAAAGACAAAGGTAGCCAATGCAACGATTTAGAGGTCATTAGCTTAGCAGCAGCTGTAGCCAAAGTTTGCTGTGTCATTATTTGCTCTATATCATGGTATTTTTCCGTACAACGTGCAAAGGGTTTTACAGCCACAAAGAAATAAAAACAAAAGCTTGCTAGCACAGTGGATTTATTTGTATGGATGCATAATTCCTTGTGTAGTTGCCTCGGCAATGCACGTCCATGAATTGGGGGGTGGAGCTTCTGAAGGAGCACTGAAGGGAGGGGTGCATTTGTTTTGCTGTTGAGTTCAAATATCAACAGTCTTTCTCTAGAATCGTTTACTATACCTCAGGTGCATTTCTCCATGGATTGAGCGTTTTCATATTTTCACAGTATTTATATAGCACCTAGACCTGCTTTATAATTAAAAAAAGACATAGAAATTTCACTTTCTACAATATGAGATCTTTAAAAACTGCAGTGATTTGGACTCTCATTTTGGTTAGGCTTAAAATTATTGCAGCAGTGTTTTGTACCCATTTTAGAAAGAGTATAAAAAGAACAACTATGCATCTGTGGTGTCCACAGCTGTCCATGTGCACATCCAAAAGAAAGTATAATTGAGGCTTAAGACAACTAATGAGTCATCAGCATATAGCATTAACCTCATTCTGCCTGAATGAATTAATGGTAAATATATCCACCTGATAGTTGGTAAATTGGAAACCTGTCTGATTTTCACCTAAGATATTATAATCGGTAGTTTGTCTCAAAAGTTTCAAGCTAGGACATAGTGCAATCCCGAATGCTAACCCCCTTAGCTATTGTCTGACGATCACATTTCAGAACAGCTGGCTAGAACTGCTAATTTTAAAGCAATTATTAGACCAGCCGAAAAACAAAAACTAAAGTAAAAAAAAAAAACAAAAAAACATAATATTAATATTTTCTCACATCACTGTTATTAGCTCAGTCTAGTTTGCAGACCGTAAAACCAAAACCAAAACAAAGACGATTTTTGCTCAATAGAGCTGAGAAGAACTGCAGATTGGGTTACTTTTTTTTCTTTTTTTGGTGTTTAGTGCTGTCCTATTTATTGAGGATAACTTCATCCATAAAGAAAATGAAAAGAGGAAACATAGATAATAATCAGGCCAAAAGTAAATGTTAAAAAGAAAAAAGTAAATTGAAAAAGCAAATTTGACACTGAAATGACTAATAAATACTATGAAATCAAAGAGGAAAACTTGAAATAGAAAATGTTAAAATTTAGGGCTGTTGCGATAACCGGAATATTGCAATAGCGTGCTACTGACAAGCCAACCGCAGGGGATTGCAAGCAACTGCCACAAAGACTATGTTCACATTTTTTCTTTTTTTCATGAGGCTAGGCCCTTCTTGTAATCCAACTGGTAAAACTGGTGTTATTTTTGGATATTTATGAAAATAAATAAATAAATAAATAGATAGATAAACCAGTGTGTTTTGTGTACTCATTCATTTCTTATTACAGTTATGGCAGCCATATTGACTCTTTGTCATTTAAAGACAAAAAGACCTAAATCACCACTGGAGAAATTCCTTCACTGCAACAGCCACACTGAGATGCTTCCTTCAAGCTCAAGCTTGAAGGGAACGGGGAAACATCTACCTATAAAATTATACGTAAGTAGTTTTTGTCCATGCTCTAGTTTTGGGGCATGCTCTACGTTATCATAATTACTGACACTCTTCTCTTTACATATTACGTTTTTGCTTTTTTGTGACCAGGGTGGAGACTGATGATTTCTGTGCTTTTTTGAGTGCAGATTGCAAAATTGCCACTATAATTGTGTAAGATATAGCAATGTAGGATGTATGTAATGTACCTTCAGGTTGGTGTTCCTGAGCCCAGCTCAGAAGAGCTTTCTGGATTCCTAATTCATTAATGCCAAGCTGAAAACAGAGAAAAGAATACTGTTGACTTTTCTGTACATTAATTAAGTGCTAAACCTGCATTAATTTTTTTGGCCACATGGGGGCTGTAAACACAACACCTGCTGAATCACCTTTGAGTTTACATATGGAAAACTTGCTACCAAACAGCTAGTCATTCACACATTAGTAGACAAAGAGCAACATCATCATCTATTTGGAAATGTGTTTCTGTCCACTTGATGAGTGTAACTCCAATATTCACTCTCCCTTTAGCTGTTTTACTCTTCACCAACTCCTGAGAAAACTATCTGTTGTTTGCTGTTTATGCTGTTTGTTTAGCTGCTAAATGCTCAACTGTGATCATCAGGTAGTTTGCTTTGTCTGCTGGTATTGAAACTGAGTGTTATGTGGTTACATTTCTCCAATGCCAAAGTGGCAACTGACAGAAATATGTTAGTAATGAAGTTGCTGACAGACCTTCTTGAGGTCAGAGGAGTTCATGTAGCGAAGGGCCTCAGTTGTCACTCGATGACGAGCCAGGATGGGCAGGTAATGCTGAGCCGAAAGTTTACACAACATGTTGACTAACTCCTTCTCAAGGCCCACTTCCTGCGAAAACATAACAGTTTTAGAACAGCATGCTCAATTTTCAGATTTTTCTGTGTATCCTTCCTGCTCTGCTCTGCACCTGCATGCGCAGTGAGAAGGGCTTGGCATCTAGCAGTCTCTGATACTGGATCATCCAATAGTTCTGCTGGTTAGACTCAGACTTCAGCTCAATCTCCGCCTGGAAAACACAGAATGATTACTGGTCTCATTTAACCACGTGACACCAGAATGACAAAGACAACAGGAAAAAATGGGATCATAAGCGTTTCAGTTCAAATGGCCACTAACAGATGTGTGTAAATGTGAATATGAAATGTGTGTAAATATGAAATAACAGCAGCCAAATGTGAGCAACTGATGACCTAAAGGAGGAAGGCACGAGGCAATAATTGACACTGCAATGGGGGAGAAATTTACCTGACTTTAGACATGGTGAAACTGTTGTCAAGAAAGACACAGTGACCCTCGGAAACAGACTAAACAAGATCAATCATAAGACAGACCTAAGATTCCTTTCTGTTCTTTCATTTTCAACTGGGTTTCTGACTGACCTGACCAGACAAGTGATGACTTCACATTCAATCTACTGGTCTTTTGTCTGAAACGCTGACGAGTGACAGAGCAAGTGTCATCCTGAAATACAATTGCCTCAAAATAAATAAAAGAGGCCTTTGTGGGAGGAAAAATTAATTAATTAATTAATTCATGAAAAAAAAAAAGAAAAGAAAACAGTGAAATGAATGAAAAAGCCAGTCTGCTGGGTATTCATTAAAACATATAAATCGATTTGGCATGGACTTTCAAAAAAATAAACAGATATTTATTCATTTCAGTAGATACACATTTATTTGGATATATTTTTCAATGCTTACTTATTTATTTCACTGCATAGTTATTGATTTAATTTAGGATGTATTTATATGTTTTATGTTATATATATTTAATTTCTTCTTAATATATTTAATCACTTATTTATATATTATTTTGTCAATTAATAAATTACTTAATTATTAATTAATTAAATCGTCTATTTTATTAAAATAATTATGACCATTCTAGTCTTTTATAGACGAAGAATAACTTGTGCAAAAATAATTTAGCTAACTAGTTTCATAAACAGTATAGCAGTATGTTACTCCTTCTGTGTGAACTCAAGCACTAATCTCTCTTAAGCTGCTTTCTTCCTGTTGCTTTAAAGTGAGAGGGATAAAGAGGGCTAATTTCATTGTCACTTCAGCTACCATTATCACAGGAGAAAGGCCTTGCAAGCACCAGGTAGTAAAACTATACAGTATATATTAAACATACTGTATGTGTTTGTTAGTCCATAGTAGTGACCACTCAGGCCTGCTCAAAACAGCCATTTCCTTACCAAAATCTGCCGCAGCTCCTGCTCTCTCTGATCCCTCTGCTTCAGCAGCTGCTGCAACAAATCACTGAGAGCTGTGCGCTGCTCCACCAGAACCTCCTACACACCCATACACACACATTATAGCAGCATTATATGAGGTAGAGTGACAACACACTTCCATTAGTAAAGGCTGTCAAAATGCTAAAAATAAAACACTAGCCTGCCTTTGATATGATTAATATAATAATTATTATTATCACTCAATTTAAATTATGTATGTAGGATCCCTTTACTTATGATTATTTTATTTAACATAACCATATACAATGATAAATTGTTGCCATGGAGCAATGACATGGAAGTAACCAAAAGAAATGATATAGTAATCAACAAGAAGAAGAAAAAAAAAAAAAATCAAGTAAATGTGGGAAGACAAAGAAAGACAGCAGTGATACCCACCTGCAGGTTCTCAGCATCCAGATTGCTTTTTTTAATTTCGAGTTTAGTCATCTGCATTAATTCACCCTCTATGAGCTTGATCTGGGGACAGTGGAGAAGCAAACATGATACTAGCAGGGAGAAAAGACATGCTGCTGAACGCAAAGTCAGGATGAAAACACTGATGAAATGATCTTCTGTGTGTAGGTAATATTACACAGGGTTTTTGTGGGTACAAATCTGTACATTGTAATTGATGAGTATGAGTAAAAATGCCATGCCCAGGCTGCTGGTGAAATTAGAGAAAGAAAAATGAAAAAACAGAACGAAAGAATTGACAATAATGCCCAGTGTCTGCAGTCTTTATATTCATTTTCACCAGCAAAATTTTATCTCTCCTAACAGTCCATGAGAAAACCAAATGTCTGGTCACTTACATCTCCAAATCAGGTTGGGTGATTTCCTTAAACCTACATTTACTGATTTTTTTGGGCCACTTAGGGGCAGTGAAAACAAGTGACATTTATTGCCTTTTTGCAACTTGCAATGATTAATGTGCTAGCTAGCAGTTGTGTATTTGAACACCTAGCAGACGCGGAGCAACATAAGCATTCACCGAGTCATGTTTATATTCACCTGACAAATGTAAGTCCAATATTCACTTGACTTTTAGCTTTGTTTCGGTTTCCACCAGCTCCTGAAGGAAATGTCTGCTGAAATCTCCACTATGTTCACCATCTGGTTGTTAATGGTGTCTTTCCGCTGTTTGGTTCTGGGCAGGTGGTGTACATTAAATTAATCAGATTTTGTTCACTAACAGCTGCCTCCTGTGGCTGGAAATGATGGTGATTATAGTGGATAGAGTAAATAAAAACAGTTATGTTGTGGGCTGGAAAAAAACTTTACATCAGTAGGGAGTAATCTGCAGACTTTTTTTGCTCTATTTGTTTTTTGGTTTTTTTTGCTTTCTGACTCTAAGCTAACATACACACTGCCTTATCCACATGGTGGAAGTTCTTTGGGCTGTGTGCTGCCTGTGAGGTAGATTCCAGACACTACCCAGAGCTGAAAAACATTCCCCAACCCGCTCCGCATTTTCAGGTAAAAAAAAATATTTAACCTGTCTTTACTTACAGATAATTCTACTAAAAAGAAGAAAAACAGACAATATCTGTACTGTAATTTGATTGGAGCAATATCTGTGTGACTGGGCAATAAAAATTGTTTCTAATATCAATTTAATTTTGACAGCCTGACAGGCAGTTAACAGGCTGAGTGGGCAAAGTTGTTAACTGTTGCTTAGTCCTATCTGTGACTGAGAGTACTCAGGTTACAGGACTACCTATTGTTTGGAGTTTTGAAAGTTCATCATTTCCCATCACCACATCTAGACCTATGAATGAGACAGCAAACACTAGCTAGAACACCCCCTTTCTATTAAGGTGCCTTTAGACTGCGCAGTAACACCAATCACACAAATGGATAACCTGTCACGCTGTGAGCAGGGTCTAATAAAATCTTAGTCGCAGTCTGTGTCAGACTGTGTAATATCAATTTGAGGCTTCCAGATTTTACAGTGAATGCCAAATATTTTTGGTCACCAAAAGCTCCAAATCTGCCATTGGTGGACGTGTCTCACAGTGAGATCTTGGATCACCATTTTGGATTGACGATCAAAGATTTTACCAAGCTTCTCTCACGATTGTCAGTCGACTCAGACAGCCCAAAATCAATTGGTGTAAAGGATCCTTAAAGCAGGAATAACACAGCAACTGAGTTTGCAGGAACCGCTGATGACTGAACAGGTATTGAAACAACATGCACTAAACGTAACATCTCGTGGGAATCAGTGCTAACATTAGCAAGCTATGCTAACTAGCTTTCTACTTTCAGTGTATATTATAATTGAAGTCTGTCACAGTTTAAAAAGTAATGTAACATTAGCTATATAGAACGTTATCATATATTAAATTAGAACCATATATTAAATTATTTCGAGCGTTTGCTTTTCTATAAATAAAATGACTAAGAAAGGATCTAAAGGAATGGATCGAGATCTAGAGGGATTTTTAATAGCTAATGTTTTTTTTCTGCATTTTTGGGAGATTAAAGAAATCTTAGTGGTCATGATGTTAAGTATAAGAAATAGTTAAGATAATATACACCATCACCAGAACCATACTCATCTCTTCTCACTATTTACAAGTATAAATTATGCATTTAATTCTTCAATTTATTGCTCTATTGTTTAACTAGCCTTAAATTGAAGGAGACTTGTGACAGATCTGACCCTCACCCCACCTATCTCCACCCTTCCAAACAGACCTGGTTGCGGATGTAGCCATGTACAGCATCTTTCTGCAGCTGCAAAGCCTGGAACGCTGCTTTCTGCATCTCCTCCTGCAGAGAACAGTCAGAGGACATGACAGGTTACTGAGCCTGGCTGCTGATTCAAGGTGTTATCCTATTCACACTGAGCTATATTTCTCCACCAAGCTCCCATAACAACTGCGAAATCAAGAAGGAAAATGTTAGGCAGCTACAGAAGACATATTCCGGCTCCACATACCTCCTGCAAGATGTGGGCAATGGCTTTAGATTTGTCCAAAGCTTGAAGGGACAACATCTTATCAAACTTCCTGTCCAAAGTCTCCATACTGTTACAGAACAAGTGGAGAGAAAACACATGCTGAGTTTACAACATGTTTATCAAAGCTTTGATTTATTAAGTCCACACACGTTTGCAATGTTACCATCCATCTGCTCAGATTTGGCGTCTGTATGTTTGTGTGTGTGTGCTTGTTTAACCTCCTGTAGGCCTCAGATACCAGGCTCCTTCTGCGACAGTCACTGGCTTCCTGAAGGAGGCTCATAGCACAGCTGTCTGATAGCATCTTTTGCATGGCCGCTTCAAACACACAAGTAAAAGAGAGGGGATAGTTGGGTTAAGATTTTGGAGGAAAAGAAAATGTCGTGTGAGGAAAAAATGGGGAGAGAATACAAGGAAAGTCCACAAGCAGGGAGATAAAGAATAAAAAGATAATATTAAGAGCAGAGATTGACCTATACTCGATTTTTGAGGCAGATACCAATATCAATATTTGAGAATAAAGAATCAAAGATATTTTGGCTGATATTCATTTTTTAACATAAGCACATAAACATTTTTGATTAAACAGATGTTACCAAGATATATACTGATTCAGACATATTACAGTGTAAGGATAAATTTGTCAGTAGTTACTGGTGGACTATGTAACAGAGACACTGTTTTTAAATAAACTCACACATGACTTTGACATTTCTGTACCAAAATTTTGCTTGAGGGTAGGACATGGAATGTCTGAAATGGAAATACTCTGGGGACCATTAATGTACCTAATAAATTTGAATACATATTTTTTGTAGAAGTAATACACTTTTGGAAATTATCCTCTGAGGATTATGAAAATTGAGTGTATTTCAAGCCAGTCTTCAAAATTAGGTATCTTGCACCTTGTCCAAAGTGTTAGACAGTCAGAAAGACACTTCCTTTAGAGAAATTGATTTTTTTACAATGAAAAAATAAGCATTTGCTTCAAAATAAATACTGGAGCCTTTTCTTTATTCTTTTACGAGTTTTGTTAAATTTACAATTGATCAGCAGCACAAAAAAGTCAACTCTGCATTTGCAGTTTGTGAAAAATAAAGGGACCATAGCCAGCCACAAACCTACATAAGCTATACTGTTGAAAACACTTTATCCATGAATGTCAGCACATCCTGGCTTTTGACATCCAACCAATGTTACTGAGAAAAAATAAAACAAAAACAAAAAAACAGCAGATATAAAGTCAGGTCAATTTTGGAACTCCGTAACATTGTTTGTCCACACAATTATGTGAGTCTGGTTCACGCTGTCCTTGCAGTTAATATTTGTTTTCTCTACAGGTTATTACAAACAGACAGGCATATCACAGAAGCCTGTGGAATTTATTTAATGCCTGAAAGATATGGACATCGGAAAACAGAGAATATACACAATCAGTTGGCAGTTTATTAGGTACACCTAGC
This sequence comes from Xiphias gladius, assembly GCF_016859285.1. Classification (NCBI taxonomy): domain Eukaryota; kingdom Metazoa; phylum Chordata; class Actinopteri; order Istiophoriformes; family Xiphiidae; genus Xiphias; species Xiphias gladius. Next base: position 709,211 of record NC_053419.1, read on the forward strand.
TAAAACTAATGCAGTCTAATACAACAGTCCAGTAATAAATCCTACCTAATGAAGGTTCTAATGTTCAGTTTATGTTGAAACTGTTTTAGAGTTTTGTATTGAGCTATACAGACAGGTCTATTTATTGTTTTTTCCAACCCATTTATATCGATAATATAATATAGTGTGACAGCACCACAAACTTCCTCCTCCAAAATTATCAATACCTCTTTAAAACAATTTAATTAATAACTGAAAATTAGAAACTTCATGAAGGTAAAATTTAACGCAGGACTGTTGCATTAGACTGCATTAATTTTAGCTAGGTGTTCCTAATAAACTGCCAACTGTGTTTATATACTGTGTTGTGATATCAAATATGACAAGGAGAAAAGATATCCTTACACCCCAGCAAATCTGTAACAGTAAGAAGACTAGGTCAAAACCTAGCATATGGCCGTGTATGGCCAATGTGTGAAATTGGGGAAGTAGTTGAAAACTGTTGTGGAACTGAAATTAATTTCAATGGAAAGTAGCTAGAGCTTGCTCGAAAAGTTGCTAACTGTCACTAGATGACGTAGTAAGCTTATTAGCATATTCATGATGTCATCGTGTTGTATTTGTATCCTGCCCAGTAGTAGTAGCCAGTTTCAGCCCTTTATCTGTTTGCTTCACTCCTACTCTCTGTGCTCACATATACAGTAATTTACAGCTGAATTCCCAATATAGCTGTTCTCATTTACGTGTATTCTGTTTCTGTTTTCAGCGAGGGAACAAGTATGAAAAAGTGAATGAAACACAGCCTATTAAGACTACATGTTAACAAGCAGTCACTTTAGAGAAATTTCCAAGCTGCTGCTCTGCACCGCTAAGATCCTGATTTTATAACCACGACGTCGTCTGACAGAATCACCAGTGTTTTCGGCTATATTTACTTGAAAAATGATCACTCACAGAGAAAGTTGGAGGCTCATGTCAGCTGCTGTGCAGTCAGTTGAATGAGACACATAAAGAGGCGTGCATCTTGGAGGGAAAGCCCAACTCTCTTCTAAGGAAAGTAGCTATAGTTTGTCCAAAAAGTCAATAGATTTGTCACTATGTGCTTTTTAAAAAAAAAAAAAAAAAAAAAAAGTCGCTAATGGGATAAGAAAAGACGGTTAATCTAGTGACAAAGGCACTAAGTTGGCACCACTAACTGTAAACGCACCCCACTTTTGAGAATTTGTCTCAAAAAGTCGTTTGAGACAACATCTCAAAACAACTTCAGTTTAAGTTCTTCAGCCAAGCTGCTTACCTGCCACCTCCCTTTTCCTCAGTGAACTGGCTTCCTCCTGTGTGATGGCAGTCAAATGCTCCATACGGATCCTGTGGTGGAAGTCAACAACATTTTTAAAGTAATGGTTTGCTGACTTTTACCAGTTAACCTAGGTGCCAGACAGGTGAAATGTTAAAATGTTGTACAAATCACAATTACTTTCTTCCTCAGCTACAATTAATCTACAAGTTGTGTAATGAAATACAGACAACAAATCTAAAATCTAAATCCAAATTTAAGAAATTAGTATCAGAAATCAATGATACCCCATCAGACCAGTTTATAAAGTACCCTATAGCTAAGCTTCCAGCTCTGTTAGGTTGTAATTAGGCACAAAGATGCTTTGCGTTAAATGCTAAGGTCAGCATATTTAACATGCTTACAATGACAATGCTAACACGCTGGTCTAAGCAGATATAACGTTTATCATGTTACTCATCTTAGTTCAGTATGTTAGCATGCTAAAACTTACTAATTAGCATTAAATTTAAAAAAAAGTACAGCTGAGGCTTATGCGAATTTCACTTGTTTTGATTTTCTCAACAACTGATCACCGACCCAGTTCAAACTTCTTAGGTGCATTGCTGAGGACCCAAGGAATTTTACAGAATGGATTTTCTCTTTTATTTTTAATTTAATTTATAAGTTTTTGAGTTTAAGGTGAAGTTTTTAAAGCCTTCAGTGTCTTGTCATTTTGTTTTCATTTTCCTTCCCCTGGAAAGCACTTATGTGAATCTTACTCTGAAAGTGCTCTATAAACAGGCTGAGTCTGGTAACTGGAAAACAATTGCATGAATGTTGCCATCAATTCGAGTGCCACAAATCTATTTGCTGTATTAGATTTGGATGTTATGAATCTGTCCACTCACCGATCTTCCTCCATGGCTTGAAGAAACTCTGTGCTCTTTTTCTGCCTGGAAAGATAGAAATAAATACACTGCAGTTAGCAGAGATGCATCTGTGGACACTTTATATATAAAGCATCTAATACAGTATGTGACACGGATCCACATACACTCTCTTTACAACAAAACACAGCCAGTTCTTTCAGGTCCTACCGGTTGTTGTCCATCAGCATATTGCTAATACGGCTGCTGATGCTGTCTTCAGCTTGTCGGACTTTTTCTAGCACCACCAGCCTTTCGGCTTCCTGAGCCCTCTGCTGCTGGCTGACACCCTTTTCCATACGCTCCTGCTCCTACATATCAGACAGGCACACAAATTGAATTTCAGACATTGGGAAAGCAATTTCTCATGAGCATGCCATTCAACCATTAATGGTCAGAAGTTGGCCATTCAGGTACTTAGGACAGATATGAAAAACTGTGAAGGCAGTGAGTGCCATCCAATGGAAACAAACATTCCACAATAGGCAATAAACAAACTAAAAACAATACCCCATGTATTTTTAACCAACAATATACAACTGCTGAAACAATAAATTCAGTCGTCACTTTATGTTTAATGTTTATAGGACAGGTCTGGTGATATTCTATATTTTTGGGACTGTCAGCAAATTCCAATGATAAAACTAAAACCAACAATGACTGTACCTACCATCGAGTATCCTGTGAACATCCAAAGCCTGATACAGTATATTCTGTTCCTCTCTGCCACAGACCTCCATAGAGCCGTTTTAGGAAATTATTTTAAATAGTTAAAGTACAAACTATAAATTATATTTAATTGATATCCTCAACTCCTAAAGCCAGAATAATAACAAATATCATAATCTCTCAAACATTCAAACCTAGACAAGGGATGCCTCAAGGTTGCCCTTTGAGTCCTATGCTTTTTGTTTTTCTGTTGAAAACAGTAGAACCAATGACCACATTGATTAGAGAAAACCACAATATCAAAGGAATTGCAGCCCCAGTTATGGAGATGAAAATAAGTCTTTTTGCAGATGATATCCTGCTAACATGATCAGATCCTCCGACATCCATTAAACATATTCTTGAGACTTTGAAGGAATTCAGAACCAACTCGGGATATAAGATTAAGTGAGATAAGTCTGAGGCTTTACCTTTAAATGCTAACTTCCATAAATTACATGCTTATTTGACCTCTAAAGGGTCACCCGATGGAATGCAATCCAATATATATAGAATATTTCCCCATTAAATTTGAAAAAAATCATAAATAATGTCAAAGATGACACTGAAAGGTGGAAATCTCTCCCTCTAACTATTTGGGGTAAAACAGATAGTTTAAAGATGATAGTTTAAAGACGAGGATTACTTTCCTCACAGAAGCTATTCCCCTTCCCTTGGATTAAAGTTTTTTTTAAAGAGATTGATCCAATATTTTTGGGAGTTCAAATGGAGTAACGAGACTCCTAGGGTTAGCTGTAATAACATATATGTAGATAGGGGAAAAGGGGGGCCATGGCTTTCTGAATTTGTGTAAGTATTATATCTCATTTGACTCTAGATATCCTTGAAATTGGGTTATAGCTTTAATTCAAGAGACACAAGATTGGAAACCATAGAACAGGAAGCTTTAGACAAGTTAACAGATGTTCCAAAGGCTATGGTATAGTCCCTTATGTAAGAACACTGATAACCCTTTAATTCAGTTTTCTTGCTCCACTGTGAAAATTTTCCAGAACATGATCAGTTTTAAGAATAATAAGTCTCCCAGTGTTCAACAACACTCTCTCCCAGTGTTGAACAAAACAAACCGACTTAGGGATATCCTTCGAAACTGAAGAATGTGATCATATCTGGAGAACACTTCACATGGTATCTAAATCAGTGAAAAACAAAATGATCATTTATAATTTTGTATATAGAACATATTTCACCCCTGTTCAATTGCATAGGAGGGGTGTGTCCGATCCTGCTCTTTGTAGGCACTGCAAACAAGATAAAGGTACATTTTATCATATGGTATGCGCGTGGTCTAAAGTTAAAACCTTCTGGGAAAATGTTATGCAATCCCTGCGAAAGATTATTTCATATACTGTTCTTTGTGATCTAGCAGTGTGACGTTTGAATTACGCTGTTGAAGAAACCTGGTCCAAACACAACTAACAAATTTTAACAACCAGATGCATGACAGCTAAAAGACTGATAGCAACGAATTGGAAGGACACAGATCAGCTGAAAGAGGGACTATGGCTTAAACATTCCTTGAGACAATCTTGATGGAAGGAGCTGCATCTAATCTTTCAAAAGTTTATAATGAGAAACAACAAATGTGGAATGTCATAATGGACATTATTCGTAAAATACTTACCTTCCCCAGAATCTCACGACATACTCCCAAAGCACCATAAATGGTGAAATGTTTCCTTTATTTATGACTCTCTTGGATAGATGGCTTGAACTATACTTTATTCTGTTTAATTTATCCTGTAGAACCTCATCTCACTAAGCAATACATAATCCCTCTAGCTTTTTTTATTACTATCTTTTTCATTTAATTATTCATTTTTATTTTACGTTATTTTGATCACTATACTTTTAGTGTCTTTAAATTTTTTTTTTTCCTTGTGTAAGTATCTATGTTGGTATGTAGGTGAAATATACTGCTTAATTTTTGCTATTTGTTGGAAAAAAACAAAATAAAAGTTCAAGTTAAAAAATATGAAAGTACAAACTTGTGAGCTGTTTATAAAGATTCTTGTCTTCAGTAGGAATAAATGGGCTTTGGGGCTGATGTGCCATGGACACGGTAGGAAACTATGGTTTTAATCTTCTCATGGGATTTGTTGACTGAATCTAGGGTTTTAACATAGAGGCTGTCATATGTTGTACAGATTGTAAAGCCCTTTGAGGCAGATTTTGCATTTCGGGCTATGTAAAGTATTGTATAAGTATTGTATATTGAACACATTTGAGTCTTCTCTTTACTGCTTGTCCGAGAAAACAAATAATGTAGAGGCATAACTTTGTACTAATGCTCATCAAACATCATTACTTTACATACTTCTATATCCTCATGTTGGGCTGAGGGCAGACTGGACGCTACAGTTACTCACTATCGCAAAGAGATATTACGAGACAGGACAGGCCGGTGCTAGCTGGTTAGCCTACTAACTTCAGCAGAAGAAAATAAGTGATAGAAATAGAAGCAAAACAAGCCTTAGCTTTGGCGTTGCTTTCCACCACTGGAGACAGCTTTTGGCGAGTAAGGGAATGAAGTTTGATGCTGAAGTAGCGATGTTTCTTCTAGAGTACTAAGTAAACAGCTGTTAGTGCTAATGTTGGCTAAGTAGCAGTAGCAAAAACTTGCATATAGCACCTTTAAAAGGACCGAGCAGCACCAACAAAACCCCAAAATGCTCAGTCAGCTCAATATATCTTGAAAGACGACACAGTTCACAGATGAGTTTCAAAACATCAACTGTGAGCTTGGGGGATTTTTTTTAATGATTTTAAACACAGGTAGAGTATCTTTAATTTCAACACAAAGATATACTGTAGTTCCGTTGAAGAATCAATGAAATAAATTAAATTCATCTCATCTCATATCTACCAAACACATATGGTCTTATAAAATGTAAGACCAAGAGCAACTAAGCATGTAGTGTACCTGTCGGACTGAGTTGAGGATGTTTTCCTTGCGGGACGTGTTCATGAGTAGAAGCTGGGTGTGCTCCTTTTGCCTCTCCTCCAGGTGCCGCTCAAAGGCCAGTTTCTCCTGTTGCTTCTGCTCCTGAAGGATGGAGGGGTGAGTCAGTGTGTGTACACATTACTTATACATGTGTGTCTATTTCGAACAACCTTTAACTTTTAAACTTTGCTACACGCCTGCACTGCAGCTGGTAAAAATAAAAACTCTCAATCAACTCTGAGTCAACTTATGTTGAAACGACACACAGCTGCCCAAGAAACATTTAGTACCCAATGGCTGATAGTAGCCATTTAGTGGCCAAGAGTGCAATTACTTTTGAACCTTTGCAAATTTGGGAACTACGCCACATTACATCTCACACAGTTCTTTCAATGTTGACGTAAACCTACTCAAATTAAATCTCAGTCTTGGCACTTTAATGTAGTATCCATTAGTTTCACAGAGCCTGAAGAACAAAACATGTGTAACTGTCCAAACTTTATACAGTCCAGACCAATACTTGTGGTCTGGACTGTAACCAATAGGAGTAACCAATAAGAAGCTTAATAACAAAAGGCCTCTGAGAAAATATGTTTATACTTTACACCTTATCTGCTGATTAACTGACTATCAACTCTCTTTGAATATTGAAAATAAATCTGTTCTTAGATGTTACTGTAAACTGAAAAGTACTTGTTTTCTTGTTTTCTTACAAACAATACTATGGGCAAAGCTATGAAATGGCATAAATGGGCATAAATAAGTGTCTCAACATCATTAACTTTGACTAAAAATTGTGTCTTTTGGTTTGTAAACCCACCATATTATAATTTAATAATGTTGCCCTTCAGATCTCAACCCAATCAGTAATGTCACAGCAGGTGTTCTCCATCAGCTGTCAAAAAGGCTTTGACCTTCCTGGTTCAGTCTGGCCTGAAATGGAACATCCTTCAAAGACTCAACTGACAGAAAGCAGTGCAGCCAAAGTTTTACTGTAGGTCTTCACCCAGATTCTCACCAGCTGGTACCAACTGTCTGCTATTTGGGGCTGGGTAGTGTGTGTATCAGAGCATTCTTACTCTAAACAGGTGCTTGCTGCTGCTTGAAACCAGGCTGGTGTGTGCATTAAGACTGAACCACCTCTCACATTATACATAGTCATTTAATCCATTATTCATTAAAAAAATACTGATTAGTGCAGCTTTAAGTACAAATGGGGATCTCCTGCCATCAGTTACTGAAAAATATCCCTCCATTATACCGTGCTGTGGAATGGGGAAAAGTCATCTAAGCTGTCTTAAGTCGATGGGCTAGGCCTGGGCAAAGCTACTGATGTTTAGGAGTTAAATTAAAAATTATGGATATTTGGAGTGAGATCTGATGGTATTGTGTTGGCTGGAGTCACATACCTTTCTCTTTTCATAGTCACTGATTTT